>NW_007726379.1:303223-375723 GCF_000696425.1 Galeopterus variegatus | reverse complement strand
TCAGTCCTAAAACTGAATTCATTGCCTTGTTCCTCACATGATCCCCATGGCTGAGTCTCTTGGCCAACTGTAGGGGAGGAGAAGGCTGCAAACACCAGTGGTGTTCATAGTCCTCTCAGGCTCTGCTGGAAGGGAGGCAGAGTATAGCTATGGCTCCTCAAATCCACAGGACCTGGTCTGGGAAGGGGGAGGGGCAGGAGCCTGAGCTGCTCTGGTTAAGAGGCAGCTGAAGCTCTCAGGGAGCTGTCAGCAAAGCCACTGCTGTTCTGCCCTGGCCACTCCAGAGAGTGGCCTCAGTTAACCCTTCACCTCTAGCTGCTGACTCTGCTCCAAGCTCCTAGGACAATACCTCAGGCACTGAGCTAAGGTTTCTGTTTCTTGGCTCATCCTGTGGCCTCAAGGGGACCCTCTTTGGGCAACCATGAGAATCATGCCTCCTGAGTGTGGCTCTGGCCCTGCCTCTCCCTGCCCAGCAGCACCCTCTTGGTCATGGCTGAGGCAGGCCTCCTACCGCCAGGCTCCCCAGCTCCAGCCTTGGTCACACTCTTCCTCTTGTCTCATCTCCCTCCCTCTCCTCTGCTCTCTTTCCAGACCATCTCCCCTAAGGCAGCCTGGCCTCCTTCACTGCCTCCTCCCTTTCTCTGGCTTCTAGCCCACCTTCATGCTCTGGGCTCACCAGGCACAGAGTTCAAAAAGGCCTCTTTCCTAGAGGGAGCCCCCATGGGTTTGCCTAAAACAGTCTCCAGGTGGTAAACCCAGGCCCTAAACTCCAGGAAATCCTGCTGAGCAAATGGCTCTCTCTCTCTCTCTCGCGCGCGCGTGTGTGTGTGTGTGTGTGTGTGTACACGCACTCACATGCGCACATGTGGCAGGGGAGCAAACACGCTCATCCTGCAAATCCAGGAGGCACTTTGGGCAGCAGGGTCCTACCTTGCTCATTTTAGTCCATTTCCAGTGCTGTAACAGCCCTTCTCCAGACTGCCTTGTGGCCCCTCCCAATAGGGATCCCCCACCAAGTTTCAGAAGGGAATTGCTAAGTCCCCTTTCTAGTTATTAATAATGGCATTTGATCCCAGGAGCCTGTGCAGGAATTCCTGAGCTCCTGATGAATTGTCTCTTTATATCCAGACACATGGCCATTTCATTTTCTCATGTATGTATGATTTTCCAGCTCTTCAAGACAGAGGGATTTGATTGGAGCTGAAGTAAACTCATCAGGAAAACAAAATTTCACTAGATCAGTGGCTCTCAAACAGTGGTTCCTGTACCAGCATCACCATCAGCCCGGGAATTGCTTAGAAGTGCAAATTCTCCTCCAGATCTACTGAATCAGAAACTCAGGGAGGTGGATGGAGCCTGGAGATTTGCTTTTTATGAGCCTCCAGGTGATTCTGGTACCACTCTGGAGAACCTCTCCCCTATAAGCTTTCCACAAACCCACACACGGCCAGTGTTGACTCCAGCCTCTCATCTTTTTTTTTTTTTTCTTCCCTTTTTTGTCTCTTTTTTACTGACTGGTAATGGGATCGCAACCCTTGGTGTCGCGCCCGTACCGGTGGCCTCTCATCTTGAAGGTGGGATTGGATGCAGCATTGGCTTAATCAGATTTCTTTATGAAAAGGCCCAAAGCAGTGTTCTGTTCAGTTTTCTTATTTTTAAGAGAGCCATAGATTTTCATTTAATCCAAAGAGTAGATCTTAGAGAGGGGACAGGTGCTTAGCATAGCTAACAGGTAATTAACAGCAGCATGCTTCTTCCAGCTTGAAGTGCAGCATGGCTCCCCCACCTCCCTGGACTAGGTCTGCACCAGCCCAGACAGAGCCTCCTTGGGCAGTTCTCTCATCAGCTGGGGGCATGGCCTGCAGGGTACTCTGGTTCCCACCTCCCTCCAGAGCCCCAGCTTTGCTTTTAGTCAGTAACTGCAGGGGTTCCCACAGTTGTTCTCTGTGTCTTTGATTTTTCTCTTGTCCCGACAGTTCTTGAGTACCAAATAAGTGTCATGCCTTGGCCACATCAGCAGGTCTTCGCTCATGTGCTGGGGCCTCTCTGAGGCAGTTAGCTTCCTGCCAGCGCCAGGCTGGCCTGCTTCTCAACCCAGGTGGGTGGGCCTCTGGTGGGAACGCCCAATGTTTGCCAGGCAGCGCCCACCAGGGGCTCCAGAGACAGCTTACGTGCTTCAGGGCAGTTAGCTTTTTGTTAATTTGTCTGAAAAGAACCTCCCAAGGAGCAAAATCCCCCAGAATAGTCTCAATAACACTCAAGGTCTGGTGTGATGCAGACAGTGTGAAAAAACAAAGCCGGCCTTGTGCTCTGTTGAATACCCTGATGCAGGTCCATGTCAGACCAAACCTGTGCCCCGCAGGCATCTGGGTGAGGCTGCATCTTCTGGACTGTGGGGCTTTGGGCCTGAGCATCTGAGGGATGGGCTGAGGCAGGCAGGGGCATGACACCAGCACATCCCCAGGGGAGTAGGTGCTACCTGTTGTCTCATTAAAATGGGCTTCCTTATTATTTTGTGAACTGAGATTTTGCTGAATTAAAAGATGCTTTAATTCAGGGGTCATTGCCTGGGCCTCTGGTGTTTGTTTTAATGGGCCTGGGCCTGCTGTGGCTTTGGTGGTGACTATAGATGAGCAGATAAGGGAGGGAGGACATGCAGGAATAGTGACATGTCATGTTATCGAGTGTGCATGAATGGTCTGGCATTGTGCCGCCTGCTTTCTGTACCCCATTCATCGTGCTCCATTTAGTCCTCACCACAACTCAGAGGCACATGCCCTACTATTATCCCTGATTTATGGATGGACAAACTGAGGTACAGAGAGGTTAAGTAACTTCTTCAAGATCACAGGGCTTGGTGGCAGCAGAGGAAGTACTGGCACCCAGACCTACATGATGCTGAAGACTGTGTCTTACCCCTCCTGCCCCATATAGGATCAGAGGTCACCCCTGCAGCCCACATAGGCCAAGAGGGGAGGCTCCCTCAGCTGCTGGGTTTGGGTATCAGGAGACCTGGAGCATTTTCCAGTTTCCACTACCATCTAGCTGGGTTAACTTCAGAAATCACCTCTGGGAGCCTCATTTTCCTCCCCTATAATCAGAATCCAGAACTCCGAGTCCTGGCTCCAGCTCTGACTTGCCCCGTGACAAAGAGACATTGTCTCTTTGGGCTGGGCCTCACAAGTCTCAACACCCCCCTGTTGGTGGTCTGTACTGTCCCTTTGATGTTCTGTGAGGTTCTGAGTGTGCCCCTCAGCCCTGAGACGTGGAGGTTTGTGCTGACACTGGCACAAGCATTCCTGCCTCGAGGTCATGGGGTGCAGGGTTGCCAGTGCTGGGATCTTGGCTCGTGGACTCAGCTCGTGGTCCTGCTCTGCTGACCCATTCATGTTCTGGTCAGGAGGCTGGAGGTCAGGACAGGCCCTGCTGGTTGAGGCAGCACAGAACTGAGGGCTGCAATGGGGAGTGGCATCCCAGCCAGGCCAGCAGCTATCCTTCAGGCTCCTGAAGGGAAGGAACCTGGATGTGTTTTAGAGGCAGGGAAGAGTCAAGGAGGCAGAAGTCCTCAGACCTTCTAAGAAGAGTTCTCAGTCTGCTTCCTTGTGGAGCCAGACTGTCATAGCTGGTGGTGATGAGTGAGTGTGTGTGTATGAGTGTGTGACTGTGTGTGTGTGTGTCACGGTATGGTGTGTAGTGTGAGTGTATGTATATGTATGAGTGTATGTGTAAATCTGTGTGCACATGGTATTTGAATGTGTGCAGTGTTGTGTGTAGGGGGGGTGCCCTCACGCTCACGGCACCCTCTGGGACAGTCGGGCTTGGCTGCCCAGTGGCTGTGTGACTTCATGGCAATGGAGGGGTCAGCTTTACATGGACCCAAAGAGGTCCCTGGGTCCCAGGACAGGAGCATGAGGGAGGGTGGTGGGAGGGGACAGAAGCCACACTCTGCCGGGTGTGGGGTTGTCTTTGGTGCTTGGCCTCCTCATCTCTGCTGCGGTCCTGCAGAGCTCCTCTTTCTTGCACTGGGGTTGCTTAGCAGAAAGAAGCATTCCTTCTTGTGTTCTCAGAAACTCAGGTCAGTTTTGGGGCCCTTCAGATAATCGAGTTTTATGGGACTTCAGCTGAACTCACTATACATTTATTGAGCACTTACTAGGTTCCAGGTGCTATAAAGGGTACTAAATTGGAAAGAAATGGTTCTTTGCCTTCAAGAAAAGCAGTCTGGTGGGGGAGGCCAACACACACACAGCTGACATTCGAAGCTGGCAGTCTGAGACGTGGGCTGTGATTGAGGCCCAGGAAAAACGCAGTGGGAGAAAGAGGAGGGAAAGAAGATTTTAGAGTGGGTGGTACTAGCTATCCTTAGAGAAGACCATTTACACTGTTCCTATGAGATGGGGGACAAGGGAATGAAGGGGGACAGGTGGGCGTGGCTATGTTCCAGTAAAATTGCAAAAACAGACTGCTAGCTTGCAGGCTAGTGCGCTGACCCTGGTCTGGACCATCATGTCTCTAAGTATGTTATAGTGGGGTGATATTTTCCTAGGTGCTTCATGGAGACGCTTTTGTGGTCCAGTAAGTATGAGTAAGTCAGTAGTCCGCATCCTTTTCTTAACAAAGGCTCTGAGAAGTTCTGCAGTAAATAAGCCTGTTTAATTTTGTTCAGCACATTTTTCAAGCAATGTGGTTTTTTCTCTTTGTAATATCCATGAACACACTGCAGACCTCAGAGTCTCAGGAACACACTCTGGGAAACCCTGGTGTAGCCCAGCACACAGCCTTTTAGCGAAAGCTGCCTCCAGTCTCCTGATCTAAGGTCAAGACATCAGACACGTCACTTGAGATTTGATTAGAGAAAGCATTTTGGCTTCATTAAAGTTCATTAAATGAGCCATCCAGTGTAATTTAGCTGAATAAAAATGGCTCAAATGGCTTTAACCCCCACCCCCTTTTACAGCAATTTAATTGAGGGAAAAGCAAATGTATCAATGATGTAGAAAAATATTTCTTGGCCTTTAAGAGGAACGTTGGATGTGGCAGCACCTGCTTCCTTGTCAAAGGCGCTAGATTTTAAGGGGTTGGCTTGTGGGTGCTCCTCTGTGCTGGCAGCAGACCTTGGTGACAAGCTTGCATCGTGCCTCCTTTCTTCCTACCGAGTTAACCTAAGGAGGTTGACAGCAGCTACCTTCACAGCTCCTCACAGTGGGCTGCAGCCATCTCTGGGGTGCGGTCGAGGGGTGTGGAAGTCTCAGGGTCAAGACTGATGAGGTGTACCTTCCCTAGCTCTTGGAGAAGTGGGCAGTGGGCCGTCACAAATGGGCTGCTGTGGGTTGTTCCTTTTCAGCAAGCTCTGTGTGGGATTTGGTGCTGCCTCTGGAAATTCTCTTCTTTAAACCTTTCTTCCAGATTTTTCAGCAATTTCAAAGGAATCCGGGTATGGTGTGGCAAGGAAGGGACTGGCTGTCTCTGAGGAGATTGCTATGGGCTGAAGGTTGATGTCCCTCCCCCAAATTCATATGTTGAAATCCTCATTTTCAAGGCAATGGTCTGAGGAGGTGATGGCCTTTGGGAGGTGATTAGGTCATGGGGTAGAGACCTCATGAGTGTCCTTATGGAATAGGCCCTAGAGAGCTAGTTAGCCCTTCCACCACAGAAGATTGGAGTGAGAAGACAGTGTCCATGAGGAAGCCAATTCTCACCAGACACCAAATCTGCCGGTACCCAGCCTCCAGAACTGTGAGAAATACATTTCTGTTGGAAGGCAGCTATGCTCACCATTATACCACTAATACTGATCATTTCTGTTGTTTATAAGCCACCTAGTCTATGGTATTTTATTATAGCAGCCCAAATGAATTGAGACAAAGACTAAGGAGATATCTCTTTTATGGGGAAAAATAAGAAGAGGACAGATAGCTGAGAAGGCACTGGATCTTAAAGAAGGGAGAATTGTGCCTTTCAAAATGCTACCTTCATTGATGAAAGAAGTAAGATTTGCATCATGGTGACTGCAGCTAGCAAGCCATAGCCATGGGAGCTTGCAGGCCTGAAGTGGTTGGACCTTCACTGTTTTCTGGTTAGCTATGCTGGATGCACCAAGCCCATACCGTGCTCAAAAAAGCACCTTTTGCCAGCAGCAGAATGGATCCTCTAGGAAAAATCAGTGATGGTGGTATTCATCTTTGGCATGCAAGTGGAGCATACCCCTGGTTCTCTGTTCTCTTTCAATAATCTTTTGGTTGGTTTCATCAGGTTGGTTTCTCTTGGCAACAGCGTTCATCCTGTTGACCCTATTGTAGGGCAGTAGATTTTGCAGGGTAGAGGGTGACATCCTCCCCAATCAAGGGCTCCACTCCTGCTGTAGTTGGGTGCTTCCACTGGGAAGGTCATGGGACTGCTTCCGATGCTGAGGTTATTACTAGTCAGAGGGGAGGTCACCTGGAAGGATTGCTGTTCACAATGGGGTTAATGTAGGAGGTGCCATCTCAGCCCTATCACTCCTCAGGACCCAGAGTTGGCCATATGTGTGTCTGCCACCTTGTTCCCAGAGCACCCAGTGGCCACATCATCATTGTTTATTACTTCTGGACCCAGAATCTGGGCTGTGAGAGCCATTTGTGCAAGACAAAATTAATGGCTTTGTTTGGGAGTCTCAGATGAGAGATACAAGGGGCAATGTCACAGAGCTTAATTTTGGGAAAGTGTTTGATGCAACATCTCATAAAAATATGGCTCACCAAATTAATTCAGTAGTCAGGTGGCTTGGAAACTGGCCATTGACCCAAGCAGAAGTCAGACAGGGTTGGTAATAGATCTGTTAGGGAGGAGGCACCGGAGGAGGCTGCTATGGGACTCAAAGACAGGATGGTTCTTAATTAAACTCTTGTCTGATGAGCAGGGTAGCCAGCTCATCAATAACTGATGACAGGTGACTAAAGGTGTGATACCAGCTAGGAGAAAAATCAGGGGCAGTGAGTTCTGAGAGGCTGGTAAATCCCATTGAAGCCCCCTGCTTCAGTCTCCCCCTTTACCCTGCACTATGAACGTTTATAAATGACCGGGGTAGGTAGGATGCCCAGAGGCGCACTCTGCCTGTTTTGTGATGTGTTTATATATGTGTGCCTTACTTCTTGACTTCCGTGTGAATGTCTGTCTCTGGCAGGGCGCTCTGTGCAGCTGCACAGTTTGTGCACACTGCACTCCTTCCTGGACTAGTGCAGCACAGCATTCCCGTCTCTGAGAAAACGCACTGGGGGGTGTGTATGTGTGTGGACAGAGTGCACGAGTGTTGCAGTGGCTGATCCGCTCCATCTCAACACAGAACTGGAGGAATCCAGGGGTCCTTTCTCCTCCAGGTGGAGCTTGGTAGGTGGTGGGGGAGGGGTGAGAAGGAGATGAAGCTGTGACCCCCCCTGGGAGAGCAGGAGTCCGGCCATCCCTTAGGAGGTGTCTCAGGCGCCATCCCTCCTCCAGCTTGTAATAAGGAGGTAGTGCTATTTCTTATTCCTTATTTGCCCAGAATGTTTGTTATTTTCTTTCTTTCAGAATCCAATTTTCTCTTGACATTTCTGCCTAATGTAGCAAAGCATGACCTTTGTGAGAGGACATTGCTGGCAGCCTGCTCTCTGCCTTGGGCTCCCTGGAACTCCTGGCAGGCTTCCTGCCTGCTCCTCCCTTGGAGACGGGCCAGGCTGCCCCCACACCTGGTCTGCTCCTGTCTCCTGGCCGGCTAGTCCCAGCCGGTTGCTTCTGTATCTCACCAGGGGCATGCTGCCCTGGGCTCAGCGAGCCTGGGGCTTCCGGCTGCTGGCTCCCCACACGATGCTGCTGCTCAGAGTCAGAACAGTGGGTTTTGTTCAAGGGAGCACTGGAGTGGGGTGGGGAGCTAAAGGTGATGGCTGGAAGTCTTTCCAAAGCTCTGGGGGGATTCCCTTGTGAATTTGGAAGTTTAGGACTTGCCTAGCATTTGCTGCCATGGATACTGCTGTGTGTGCGTAGACAGTAAACCAGGAAATACAGAGCAAAACAAAAGATTTCTACCTAGATGAGTCAAACACTCAGATTTATTAACACGCCATAAAGGCTAATGGTAATGGATACCCAGAGGGTGGTACTGAAACATGTTGTCCTTGACCCTGAGTTCTGAGCTCCTGGTCCAATAGCTGGGTAGGGTCAGCGACTCTGGGGCTGTGCATGTCCGACCCCTGCTCCTCCTTCTAGTCAGGAGATGGGCCACTGTGGGGAGCTTTGTCCCAGCTAGTGTCCTCAGTGGTCATCACTGCAGCTCTTCTGATCAGTGGGGGATGGTGGAAGTTTGTAAAAATAAGACATAGGGTCATTAGGGGTTTTGTGGAGCTGAGTTTGCGGATGACTTAGATTTATAGGTGTCTAGTGAGCAAGTGCTGTCACACTGGAACTCTGAGTCCTGCAGAGAGGAGGTGGATGCGTGTGGGGGGTCGTGGAAGCCGTCCTAGAGAGCCTCCTAGAGTCCTAAAGTCCTAGTGGAACAGTGCAGTTGTGAGACACCTGCCTTTCCATCTCCACCAGCCCCCTGTACCCTCAGAGTGGGGCTGCCTCTCCTACATCGTCACGGGCTGTCTCAGAGACCCAGACAGGTCAGGCCAAGGTAGCACCAAGCCAACTCACCAAAGGTAGGGCCACCTCACACAAGAAGGGGAAGCCCTAAGGTTGTTCTTGTATTTGGATACCTGCTCCTGTTATGAACTGGGTAGACCCTCTCACTAAGTGCTCTTACCCAGCCTCAACTCTCCCATGAGCTTCAGACCTTGCATCCGACAGGTTGTTTGATTTCTCTCCTTGGGTATCTAACAGGTATCTCAAACTTAATGGTTTCAAGAGGAAGGATCTTGACCCCACCACTTCCGTGTGACTCTGGGAGGCCTCCTCATCTCACCGGGCAATGTCACCACTCACCCGGTCACTCCATTCTCTTGCCCTACTCTCCTAGATCCAATCCAATAGGAAGTTCTGGTGGCTCTACCTCCAGCACCTACCTTGAATCCATCTGCTTAATCGCCTCTGCGCAGCCTCCTAAGTGGCCTGCCGGCTTCCAGTCTCCTATTTTCAAAAACGGTCTTTAGATTATGTCACTTCCTTACTGAAGACCATCTATCCTTCCCGTTGCTCTTTAAAATAAGATTCAAAGTCCTCCTCAAGGTGGGTGTGGCATGACACATCCCTTTCCTGCTTGTGCCTAAGCACTGCCCCTCCGTCCCTCCTGGCTGGCCTCCTTGGCACCGGTCACCTCTCAGGCCTTTGCACTGGCGGCTGCCACTGCAAACACCCCTCCCCCAGCACTCAGCCTGTCCTCTCAGAAGGCACTTCCCCGATCCCTCCCCCTCCCAAGTCACTTGCTTACATCTCTTTGTTTATACTCTTCCTTCTGCCTATTCATTTGTAACTTGAATATAAGGTTCCAGAGGGATCTTATCTTCCCCCTCAATGGTCCACCCCCTCATTCCTCAGTGTAGCCTATATTTGGCTCTCAATAAATATTTGTTGTAGAAGTCATCTAAATATAGGTGCATGTGGAAGCATATGTGTGTATGCATAAGCAAGAATCTGTGTTTGCATTTATTACTTACATGTTTAATAGACACAAATACGCACACACTCGTGTGTGTGTGGATAGCTATTTACCTAAATGGAATCGGCTCCGCCGTCCGTTCTCATCAGTAGATGAGTACATTGTTCCTGGGGTGCCACTTCGATTCGAGCAGTGTCTAACTGCTGCCTTCAAGGGCTGTTATTGCATCAAAAGTTGTTTGTTGAGCCTGGCAAAGTAATAACCGTGGGCGTGTTTCTTCTTTTATTCAGAAGACTAATGGCTGCTGCTTTCCCCTTTACTTCCTAATGAGAACAATTAAATAGCCATTAAGAGGAGAACAGACGTGTGAAGAAGAGGCTGATGTCTTGATCACTGATGGCACGTTTGCCAGGGGAGGGACCAGCTAGGAGGAATCCTAGGTGACCTGAAGAGTTTTTTGACCTGTGTGAATTTGAAGGATGCTTGGTGGCATGTGTACCCTGAGAGCTCTCTATGCTCTTAGAGAAGGGTGGCTTCTAAAAGGCTCCCTGAACTTTTATTGCAGGGAGAGGATATGACAAAATGACCAAGGGAATTTTGTTTTGTAAAATCTTGCCCTTTACACGGCCTCAAAATCTTCTCCAAACGTATCTGTGGCCTCAACTATCAGCAGATGTATCACTAGCAGAATATAGCAAAGAAGAAGAAAAACAAAGCCAGGCTCCAGAGAAATGACCATGCTTTCTACCAAGAGCATTATAAATGCCATATCTGTCCTTTAATTTCCCCTTTATTTGTCCTTCTTGCAGAAACCTGTCGAGTAACCGGCTCACCACACTCTCCTGGCAGCTGTTCCAGACGCTGAGTCTTCGGGAATTGTAAGTTCAGATAGAAGACTGTCCAGGTAGTGAGGTGGTGGCAGTGGTTGGGTGGGGAGAAGTGTCAAGCAGTGGAGCCACCTGAAGGCTGGGTGTGCATTCCTGAAGGGGCTGCTTGGGTTGGATGATGCAGAGTGTACCATGTTCAGTGACAGCGATCCACCCCTGGGCTTGATTTTTGATCTTTCTGGACACAGTCTATTTCAGAAGATAGGAATCTCATCTTTGATCAGGACTTAGTTTTGTGATCTGTAGGTAATTAGAAATAATAGTATTGATATTTATAATAATGAAGGGTAGTTATCAACTCATAATAAATAACATTCACAATACATAACTCTGTAGATTATCAGGTATACTTTCATTTACAAGATCTTAGATTTATCATCACAAGAGTCATGATAGGTATGTATTATTATTCTCTGCATTTTATGAGTGAGGATTCGGAACCCTAGAAAGGCATTTGAGATTCAACTAAAATTTCATTGCTAGGGACTAGGGGAGCTGGGACTTGAACCCAGGCCTTCCAAGTTCTGATTGCATGTCCTCTTTACCACCCATGATCTTCTGTCAGCCTATTTGGCTTAAGAATAGGCATAGTGGGGGAGGTGGGGAGGCCATGTATTTACCGAGCCTGCGTGTGGACTGCTTAGCTTGCTGCATTCCAAAGCTGATCAGCGCACCCCTACCCCAGCCAGCCATTTTGTACAAACAAATGTTGGCTGGGTAAATGAAAATTCATGACCACTGATGGAAAAAATAACTCATGATGATGTGTGAGTCATCGAGGTCGTCTCTGTGCATGGAGGACAGCATAAATCAAGGAATAAATTGAAAAGGAATTAAAGCATGGATGAAGTTAGGGATTCAGGGTTCCAGAGATACTGCTCATGTGTTCCCATGTACTTGGTGACTCGGATCCAAATTCACTGAATGTAGATTGCTTTACTATCTTTACCAAGAGGCAATGACCTTGGACCTCTGCCTATGTTGTTGGCCTTTCAACTTGTTCTCCCTCCATGTGGCAAGACCTGAGTTCACAGAGGAGTCATCACCTTACCTTTTCAGACCCAGCTGGTCAGGAAGGGGAATATTTACATCTGGCATCCCAATAGGCTATGACCCCATGACACCCTTGTTCTTATCCTTATGGTTCTAAATGCCCATACGATGCTTGAAAAGGCCATTCCAGGGATAGGAAGTACAGTGTTTGTCTCTTTAAAAGTGTTGGGGAGTTTAGGGCAATACTTCTATGGGTTGTTTTCCTTTCTTAGAATTGTACTCCTCCCAGCAGGCTACTGGCCTGGTGTGGGCACCATATGCAAAGTGATCAGAATTCTTTAGTTACGTATAGTTGTGATCCAGATGTATACCAATAAAAACTCCTACCTGAGCTAGGAAAAGGTGAATGTGTACTTATTTGTTTATAAAACACTGAGAAAAAAGACTATGTCACAGACATCTAAATGTCAGACTGTTACATGTGACGTGTTGTATTCATTCCTAGGTTTGCAGGTGGAAAAGACCTTAGCGATAAATTAGCATAACTGCTACTATTTACTAATAACACTGATTTCTGAGCTCTTGCTCTGTGCTAGACACTGTGCCAAGCAATCTATTAAATTATGCATGTTATTTAATTTAATCCTTATGACAAGTCTATAAGGTAGGAATTATTACTATCACTTCACATTCGAGGACACTGAGGTGCTTAGCAAGGTTACGTGTCTTGTTTAAAGTCACCCATTAAATAAGTGGTAGTGTGTGCACTCAAAACCTTGACTGCTATAGACAGCTATCTCCCAACCTTTTCAATCTGTTTCCAATGCAAGGATTTATTACAATAATTTTCAAAAAGTACATGATTGTGGTTCTTTCTTAAGTTACCCTAGAATTGATTGGGAGTCCTAAGGGCTCTCTTTCTTGGGAGTCTTGCATTTAGTTCTCCTGGAACACCTGTCCCCTCCATCTGGGGGAGGCCAGGGATAGCTTCTCTCCAGGGGACATCTGGGGTCTGCTGTTGGCTGAGTTATTGAGAAAACGTTCAGTGCTCTTTCTAAAAGAATCACTGGATGCTAAATCAATGGTGTGCTGCTGCCCTGGTGACCTGTTTCATGGACTTTTAGAAACAGTTGTTCGGTGGATATATATTTAAAAAAAATGTCAGATTACTCCCAGAGGATCATGGGATTCGGCACTCAGCTTTGCCTGAGATCAATACACCAGCGAGGTAGATGTGACTTACGGAGAAATGAAGACGTTCCCTCCAGTGCGAGTCAGTATGTGAGTGCCACCGTGTCCGTGCAGTATTTTATTTCTGTCATATTGTTAAATAAGAAAAAATTATATTGGAGAATAAAGAAACCCCCTTCTAAGGAGCATTTGCCCTGGTAGGGGTCTATTTTTTGAGGAAGAATTGAATGTTGAGAGTGGAAAATTTATCTTTTGGCTGACGGGGCTGCGTGTTGGCTCTTAGCGGTGGCTATGATTAAAATCCAAACATTTCCAGTTCCTGGCAAATGGAAGCGGGGGTAGTATTTTCTTGTCTGACTTCCTGATTAGTCCACGTGGCGCCATCTGCCATGAGCCACCTAGACTGCCAGGGCCTGCCTGTTGGAACCTTTGGGCTGGGGGGTGGGGATGGGTCTGGTATTTCCAAGAAGAAAGAATTTTGGCCCCGGAGCAGAGAGGGCTCGGCATGCTGTGGCAGCCAGGAAAGTCACAAGCCAGAAGTGTGAGGCTCTGAGTGACCTTCTGCAGGAACAGAGGGGCAAACAAGGGTATTCAACAAGTTCTTAGCACTTTTCATTCTGTCGCTGAGGATCTCTGCCATACCCCCAGCCAGCTCTACCCCCAATAGAGGACCCTTGATATTAGAACTGATGCTGTTGAGATGCCCCATTGGAAGGGCCGAGTGTCTGCTACTTTTCCAGTAGTAAAGAAGGAGAAAGAAGATGCATGTATTGAGCGCCTAACGTGTCCCAGGTCCTGTCTCATCGTTAGAACAATCCCACAAGGGAAGTATCGTTACAACCTGTTTTACAAATGAGGGATTTGAGGCTCGGCCATGTTAAACAACTAGTCCAAGTTTATGTGGTTAGTCAATGGTAAATCTGGGAATTAGTATTTTGATTTTTGGCGTCATCACCATCGGCAACACATCCTGCATGCTCCACGACTCTTTCTAGAAGCCCCTCTTAAGATGGGGGCTCCTCTGGGTAGAATTACAGTAAAAAGCAAACAAGTTACTGTCTCAGAGTCCTTGCCACATGCTAAGACCCTTCCTTTGCCTTCTCTCATTTACTTTCGTGAGATGAGAGGGATGGTCCCGGCCGAGCACCTGGCTCACAGCATCCTCCCTGTCACCCCCTAGTCCAGGCAGTGCTCCTCTTACGGAGCGAGCTAGACGCTTCTTGCAAGATGTGCTTTGGCGTAGCCAGTGCTATCTCAATGGCACAGGTTTGAAGACATTTGACTTGGCATTGCACAGTGCTCTCAGAAGTTTCTGGTTATGGCAAGATGGTGTTTTTCCCTCACGGAGAAGACTCGAACAGTCTGTCTAAAAATCAGAGCAAGAATCGGAGAGGTTGTTTTAGAGACAAATAATGAATTAAGAAGAAAAGAAGCCTGGATTCTGAATCCCATGATACAACTGAGGCTATGACAGTGGCAAAAGGCACTGGAGGATGTGAACCCACAGCACAGAAACCCTTCAGAAATACCCTAAGGGCCATTAACGTATCTTGAACAGGCTTCTCTTAATACCCTGGACTCGTGGAGCAGACATGATTAAAATAGATTGGAATATTTCATTTTCTTAAAGCAAGGTGATAATTACCTCTGGTATAATTTACAGATGTAATTGACTTGGTAAAATATTAACTCGGGATCAGGGATGGGTTTGGGTTGATCCCAGCACTTTCCTTTTTCCAGTCTTGGCTGTGACCACTTTGCAAGCTCTCAGAGAAATCTCTAAACAATAATGTTAATAATGGTATTACTATAATAATAATTTCTGGCCTCTTTATAACCCTTTTTAATCTCATCATACCTTTGTGAAGAAGGAGGTTCGAGCACAGTTACTCCCATTTTACAGATGTTAAAACAGAGACTTGGAGGAGGAAGTTGCTGGCTGCATTTGTTTCCTAGGCTGTCTTCAAAGACTGCCACAAACTTGGTGGCAGAAAACAGCAGAAAATTATTTCCTCACTGTCTGGAGGCCAGAAGTCTGAAATCAGGGTGTCAGCAGGGCCGCCTTCCCTTCCAGCTTCTGGTGGCTCCTGGTGTCCCTGGGCTTGTGGCTATGTCACTGCAGTCTCTGCCTCTGTCTCACATGGCCTTCCCTGTCTCTCTGTCTGTCATCTTCCTCTCCCTTCTCTTATGAGGACATTGGTCATGGGCTTTAGGGCCCACCTGTAATCCAGGATGCTATCATTTCTTGATCCTTAAATTGATTACATTTGCCAAGACTCTATTTCCAAATAAGTTCACATTCACAGGTACCTGGGGTTAGGACTAGGACATATCCTTTTGGAGGACACAATTCAACCTGTTATATTTGCTCAAGGTGATGCGCCTGGGGCCTTTTGTTTGCGTACTTTTCCTGCCATCTGACTGTTATTATCTCAAGAGGCCTGCGCTGATCGCTTGTCCCTCTTGGTATCCTTTGCCATGTGACAGCAGGGCTGCCCTTGCTGACCTGGGTCTCCTCCCCATTTGCCACTGCCTGGCCCCAGGTTTGCCACTGGCAGCTCCAATGCTGTGGAGGGGAGAAGAAAACCCCCAGAGTGATGACCGGAGGGAAATCAGTGTTTTCTAAACACCCAGTCATGGCCTAGGCTGTGCTGCAAAGTGCCTGGGTGCCCAGCCCGGGTGGGGCTGAGTTAGTCCGTGGGAAGCCCCCAGGGCCCTGCAATTAGGCCCTGAGCCATCTTGGGGCAAGGGCTGGGTGTTGGTAAGCTTTGCCCTGAAGCAGCTGCTGCTGTGTTATTCATAGGGCTGCCTGCATTATTGATGGAGTCTGGAAAGCTGTGCTTCAAGTTCCCACCAAAGGCCTGCCTGAAGGCTCCTCTGTGTGGGACCTGTTTTGAGGGGAGAAGGGACACAAAATGGACAGCGTCATTTAGACCTAGCACTTGCCGGTTTTTACGTTTCTCCCACTTTACCGCTTGAACCCTCTCTTGTCAGGATATGAAGGCGATTGTGGATTTGCTCAGAGGGCTACCCAGGGTGCCACTATCTTAAGACTCTAAATGCTTTCCGCTGTGTGTTTGTGTCTTATTCTTTAGAAGGAAAGTCCAGAGGGATGGGGGGAAACCCCAACGTTCTTTTGCAGTCTCCAGGAGACTCTGGACTGCAGCAAAGGACCAGATCTCAAGGTACATTCCTTCTGCTGGATCAGGTCCTGTTCCTGGAGGGAAAAAATAGAAGGAACCAGAAATGTTGTTGCTGAGCCTGTGCTTGGCAGCATCCTCAGCACTTCCCAAACGTCTCACCTAATTCTACTGCCAGCCTCAGGACACCGGCACTGTCTGCCTTTGGGGGCTGCCAAGATGTTGGGGTCTGCAGCAGGACAGGGCTCAGAGGCGGGACTGCATAAGTGCGGTGTGGCTTGCCAAGCCCCTCACTTGTCTAGTCTTTCCCACCCAGGTGGATAATTTGTATTTTTACACCTACTTAATAATGAATGACCATAGCTTGTCAAGCGAGAAGCTGGGAAAACCATGCTGACCTGGTTCAGTGGCTTATATCCACGTGTCTGCCAGCCGGGCTGCCAGGCCTCTCCTCACAGCCCCTGCACTGGGAATCCAGACCGCTCCACCTCGTCGGGCCTCCCTTGCCCACACGCACTGGGCAGCTAATTTGACTTTCTGCTTTCCTACGCAAACCCTCGAAGTGCCTGCCTTCCCTCTGTTTCCTCCTGGTGTGAGGGTTAGATGAGGTGGTGCCGAAAGCATCTAGCATGGTGTTGGCATTAAGGAAAGTGCCATGGAAAGATTATTATCCTATTACTTTTCTTCTCTCTCATGTTCGCCTGTCCACCTTTTCTCTTTTCTCTGTCTCGTTTCTCAGCCATGAGGCATCCTGCCGTAGTAGCCCCGTAGCCCCGAGGCAAACACCTCCAAGGCTTCCTGACCTTGTCCTTCCCTCTCCTCCTCCAGGACCTTCCTCTCTCCCTCCCACCCCAACCCTGCCCCCACCCCACTCCTAATAGTTTCCTCTTCTCCTTCCCACTGATTCTTCTCTTCTGCTTTCAGCCAAAAACAGTTCCCTCCGCCATTGCTTTCCTGTCCCCTGAAGCTTAAACCTCATCTTCCTGAGTCCTTCTTCTCTTTCCTTTTCTTCTATCCTCAACAAAACACCGATACTGCCTTGTTTTCCTTTATGAGGTTTCATGGTTTTCCCTTCCCTCTCCCAATTTTTACCACTCCACTGCAGGCCCTTATTAATTAGGCAACATTTCTCAAGTGGTGGTCCAGAGTCCCTTAGGGTCCCCAAGACCCTTTGAGGGAGACCATGAGGTGACCTATTTTGATAATAATACTAAGACATTCTTTGTCTTTTTCACTTTCATCCTCTCATGAGTGGACAGTGGAGTTTTCCAGAAGCCACATGATGTGTGATAATATCATAGTCCTGATGACTAATGGAATTTGTGCTGATGTATGTTGGTATTTACATTTTTTCAGTTTCAATTTCTAACATGGTAAATAGTGATAGATATAACCCACATAAACAAAAGCTCTTGGAGCTCTCAGGAACTTTTGAAGAGTGAAAAGGAGTTCTGAGACCAAGAGTTTGAGAACACTGACCTAGACCCTGGCAGCCTCGGTGGTGCCTATGTATGAGTTAGAAAAGACGGCCCTCTGGGTGGCTGTAGCTTCATGCCAGGGCACTGGGTCTGGCCAGGGATGTGCAGACTGGATTTCATCCCCTGTTCGTCCCTTTGGCTGGGTCCTTTGAGAAGAGCATGACCTATGCAACTGTAACGGGGATCCTGTGTTTGTAAGGCATCCTAACTGGTGTCCCAGTCTCTAGCGGTCCTCCCTCCAGTGTATCTTGTGCACTGTTGCTGGACTGCTCTTCTTACAGACTTGCTTTGTTCATACCAATCTCCAGCTCTAAGGGCCTCAGTGGTTTCCCACTGCCTCCTGGATGAGCTCCAAACTTCCTGCTGTGGCAGTGAAAGTCCTCCACCATCTGGCTTCCCCTCGCCCTTCCAGCTTTATTTCCTAGCGCTCCTTGACAAACTCTCGGCCCTGACCAATCCTTTCTTTCCTGTCTTTATCCCAGTCTACAGCATTCCCTCTGCCTTTGTTACCTCCCTTTAGTGCTCCCCTCGTCTGTCTGCATGAGCTCCTGCCATCGGGAGTCCTGTCTTACTGCTCTTGGCATCTCCCATTGCACCCAGCAGTGCCTTGCACATGACAGATGGGGTGCAAAGTGCATGGGTTTTGGAGTCCAACAGACTGGGGTTTGAAACTCTGCTCTGTCACACACCAGCTGAGGGACCTTGAGCATGTGACTTAACCCCTTCAGCCATCAAGGAGACTCCCTCATCTGTATGGGAACAATACCAGCTATCTCCTTGGGTCATTGTAAGAAGCAGAAGCTCAATAAAGGTTAGTTCTCTTCTCTTCACCTTTTCTGAAAGAGTCCCATGTGTAGAGAGAAGTCCTGGGTACATTAAGGCTAAGAGGATGATGTGCCTTAGGGGTATTGGCCACATTCTACCTGTGGTGTCCCAGTGGTTAGGAAACACTGATTTCCCTGCCTAGGAGTCTCATTTTTTCCTGGAAGTTGATTAATTTTCATGCAGGCTTAACTATTTTGGAATTTGTCAGTTGTCAAAAATATCCTGGGTCTTAGTGCAGTGACCCAAGTGTCCCTTTCTCTGGGTGCCAACAGATTATCCCCTTAGTAGTCCAGAAAGAGAATTGTGTTTCCCCTAATGATCCAGGCATTCAGGTTTATTGAGTGCTCTTTACTTTAAGCGTTTTGCATTGATTGATGATGGTCATTGTCCTCCTAACAACCCCACGAAAAGGGGAGACTTGCTTCCAGTCACAAGGAAAATCAGTGGAGAAGGAGGGCATTGAACTTTACTCTTCTTCCATCAGACACTCTTCTTTACCAGGCTGGGAGCTCCTGGAGGACAGGGGCTGTCTTGTTCATCTTTGTATCAGCAGCACTCAGTCCACAGCCAGATATGGAGCAGGTGCTTATTTAGGTTTGTGGAATTTGTGAAGGAATAAAGCTGGTCCCAAGATGGGCTTTGTGTGTGTCCTGGAAATAGCTAACCACCTACCTACTCCCCCAGGGAGAGAAACTCTCTCTCTCTCTCTCTCTCTCTCTCTCTCTCTCTCTCCCCCACACACACACTTTCATTCAACAAGAATGTATGTGCCAAACTCAGTTTTAGGCACTGGGTATATAGCAGTGACATAGCAGGCAATGTCTGTGACCTCAATAGAGCTAAATTTTTTATCTGGGGAGACAGAAAAACAAACACACGCACTAAAATAAATATTTAAAGTGATTCAGGTGGTGACAAACAATGGAAAGAAGAAAATAGCCGGGCAAGGGACTGAGCTGTGTTAGGTCAGGGGTGGGTGGTGGCTTTTTTATAGAAGGTGGTCAGAGAAGGCTGTATGATTCCTTAATGAAGTCAGGTAGCTAGTATTGCAGATATGTTGGGTAAGCTCTGCAGGCAGAGGGGACAGTGAGCTCAAAGGTGTTGAGGCAGGAATGAACCAGTCCTGCGGGTGACCTTGCAAACAGCAGGGTGGGTGTGGCTGAGGAGGAGTGGGCGCTGAGTAGGAGATGAGGTCAGGGGTGAGGGAAGGGATGAAGATTATGTAGGACTTTGACTGATTTTCAATGAGATGGTAAGTCACTGGAAGGTTTTGAGAAGAGGAGCATTCCAGCTGACGGATTTGAAAGTTTTTCTTTGCTGGGTGAGTTAAGTGGGCTGGATTTCTTTCTTTTTTTTTAAAATAAGCTGATTGGCTTTAAAACTAAGTAAATTCATGGGCTCATATATATATTTTTTCTTCTTTTATGACCTTTCTAAATTCTTTCTCTCCTTAATCCCTGAAGAGCAGGTGGGGGCCCCTTTGGCCTCACAGCCCTGGGAGGGAGCTGGGCCATCTTCGGTTCAGGGGTTCCCTTCCCTTCTCTCCTTGCCCACAGGAGATTGGAGCAGAACTTCTTCAACTGCAGCTGTGACATCCGCTGGATGCAGCTGTGGCAGGAGCAGGGGGAGGCCAGGCTGAACAGCCAGAACCTCTACTGCATCAACGCCGACGGCTCCCAGCTCCCCCTCTTCCGCATGAACATCAGTCAGTGTGGTGAGTGCGTGTCCTGGCCTCACCTGGCTCCACCAAGGCATCCTTCAGATGCCAGACATGGTGCTGGACATTAGCCTGGAATGCTAGGGCCTTCCTTTCCAACTGCCTTTGCAGCCTTGAACTCTGAAGTTGGGTACAGACCTAACTCACCTTTTCCCCCCTTGGTCATTCCTGTCCCTTTGTGAGCCAGCTGTGGGAAGATTGGTTTCAGGAAAGCAGTAGGAGTTAAATGTACCTCTTCTCCTCAGATCAGATTCCCCTTCTCTCTGTGAGTTTCCTGTCAATCAAACCCAAAGGGGTGTATCTTGGAGTGTGGTCTCTGGACTTCCTTTCTCAGAAGCATCAAAGGTGCTTTCAGAAAAGCAGACTCCTGGTCCACCCACAGACTTGCAAAATCAGAATGTCTGAAGATGGGTCCTGGAAATCTGAATTTCTAGCAAGCTTCCCATGGGAGCCTGAAACTCACCACTTTTTTGAGAACCAGTGCCCAAAGTGGAATGATGCCATTGAGCTTAACAGCTAGAAATGCATTCCTTGAGCAGCTGCCCCATCCCTACCCTGCTGTGTAGGACAGTCCAACTGCATGGGCTTCAGTTCTGTGTTCTGACATCTGCTGGGAAGGTGATGTGAAGCGTATGGGGCTTGGGCATTTTCCAAGAGCACAAGCAGGTGTTAGAGTCATTATTGGGCAAGGCAAGAAGCACCACCATTGGCGCATGGAGAGAGCTTTCTCTGAGTAGTAAGGGCGTTCTTGCCTTTTCTCCCACCCTGTCCTCCCCCACCCCACTCTCAGACCTTCCAGAGATCAGTGTGAGCCATGTCAACCTGACTGTACGAGAGGGTGACAATGCTGTCATCACTTGCAATGGCTCTGGGTCACCCCTGCCTGATGTGGACTGGATTGTTACTGGGCTGCAGTCCATCAACACCCACCAGGTATGCATCCTCGGTTCAGACCCCATTGGGAGGTTGGGAGTGATCACTTTTTAATCTTAAAGAAGAGGGAAAACTTGTGGTCCTGTAGTAACATGTAGACTTGGGTTCCATCCAGCTGCAATATTTTTTAGCCATTTTGACCTTATATGTGCTACTCAACTTCTCTGTACCTTAGTTTCTTAATCTGTAAAATGGGCACAATACTGCCATTCACCTCATAGAGTTAATATGAGGGTTACCTGAACTCCTGACCATGAGGAGCCTGGCTTTGGTCAGTGGTTCACTAGAACGACTGCCTTCACCTTCTGCTTGGCTTTTTTTTTTTTTTTTTTGATTCTTAAAGGTGTTTGGGGGTTACGTAGGGGAGCCACCCTTGTAGAAACTGTTCGAGTGTTGTCTTTTATTGGGATTTTCAGACAAATCTGAACTGGACAAACGTACATGCCATCAACTTGACGCTGGTGAATGTGACGAGTGAGGACAATGGCTTCACCCTGACATGCATTGCAGAGAACGTGGTGGGCATGAGCAACGCCAGTGTCGCCCTCACCGTCTACTGTAAGTGTGTGCCATCATGCAGGATGGCTGTGCACAAGGGGATACCACCTCAGGATGCTGGGGAGGGGCAGAGGTGTTGCCAGGGCTGAGCAGGGGGCATAGTCTGCCAACAGGGGCAGACAGACTGGTGTAGGGCAGGGCTGAGAAGTCAGTCCTTGCATAGTAACCCCAGAAAGGGCATCCTTGTCCTCAGAAGAGGGTGTGCCTCCAACACAACGATGTCTTCAGGGTGCTCCTAAGTTGGCCTATTCTGCCTTTCGTTAAACCCCTAAAAGGTCCCAGGGGGGAAACCTCCAGCTAAGGTGGATCCAGAGCTTGGATGGAGATATTCCATCTGTTGGGATGGTGGTGGGACCTCTGCATTCCTCAGCCTTTTCAGAGCTGGGTGGGGAAGAATTGGGATTCCCATGCCAGTTGCTGGAAGGCTGCTCCAGGACACAGCAGACTCTGATCTGGGCTTCAGCTGGCCTCTCCTCCTGCAGACCCCCCACGCGTGGTGAGCCTGGAGGAGCCAGAGCTGCGCCTGGAGCATTGCATTGAGTTCGTGGTACGTGGCAACCCGCCGCCAACGCTGCACTGGCTGCACAACGGGCAGCCACTGCGGGAGTCCAAGATCATCCACGTGGAATACTACCAGGAGGGCGAGATCTCCGAGGGCTGCCTGCTCTTCAACAAGCCCACCCACTACAACAACGGCAACTACACCCTCATTGCCAAAAACCCATTGGGTACTGCCAATCAGACCATCAATGGCCACTTCCTCAAGGAGCCCTTTCCAGGTGAGGGCAGAGCAGCCAGCTATGGGGTGTGCAGATTCCTTCTGGGAGTGTGGGGGGCAGGGCGTGTAGCTCGAGAGAAGCAGCAGCATCAGTATTCATACGGTTGTCACGGGTAAGCAGACACACACTGGGACATGTGCAGCTACCACTGGCATTTCGGGTAAACGAAGACAAAGTCTCCATTTTCTAATAATCATCATAGCAAAAACCCAGACCTCCCAGAATACACAGTTGCGCACATGAGGGCATACTGTATTACAGTAGAGAAAGCAGGGGCTTCAGAGTGGGACAATAATGATGGAGACTCTTGACTCAGCCCTTTACTTAATGAGAAACTCTAAGCCTCTATTTCCTCATCTATGAAATGAATCTTGTGCCTTTGAAATGAGACAAGGTGTATAAAGCACACGTGACAGGGTTTGGCACGTGATGCTGCTTCAATGACTTTCCATTGCAAGCAACTTCGGAGTCTACCCAGTTCAGCCCCACATTTAACAGGTGAGTGACCTGAGGCTCTTTCTACTTGCTGGTCATTGGCAAGGCTGGAGGCACATCTGGCCTCCAGGTCTGTGGTTCTGTTCCTCTTTTTTTCCATGGTGAGCCAGTGGGGGTACATGATGCCATAGGCCTGTGATGGTGCTAATGTCAAGTGGACCAGGGCTAGTAACTGAAGTAACAGAAGACCTTTGTTTGACTGGATTTGGGGGAGGTGATTCCATCTTTCTCTGGGTTAGGACATTTCAAATGCCTTCTGAAGTTGGAGAAGAAAAGGTGGCTGGGTTCCTCAATTGATGAATTCCTATCTGCGGAGCCATGTATCTTTGCTGACCCGGTGATTTGTGCTGGGAACTGATGAGTGATCTCTTGGCCTTCAATCCCCAGAAATCAGAGGTTGTAATGGGCTAAAGGGAAGTGTAAAGACTGATATCATACACACACGCATGCGTGTACACACATGCACACACGTGCAAAGGGGGAGGCAGTAGGAACTAGCACTCTGCAGCATCTGTATGAAGGTGACTTCACAGCCTACAAATAACTAGGGGGTGGCAGCTCCAGGAGGCCTTATTTTTCTAAGCTCAAGGGAACTTGAACTAGAGGCCCCGAGGTTGAAACTGGAGAAATGAGACTGCATGTGAAGCTAAATTCTTGCCACTGAGGTTCGGAGGATGATGGAGCCACCTCTCAGAAGAGGGTCAGAACATGCTGATGTTTGAGGCCCTGGCAATCCCATCTGGTCTGACATTTCCAACATCATCGCCAGTGTGCCTAGTGAGAGGGCTCGGGGCACTTGCCATCGTGGGCCATGCTGGGATCTCCTTTGGTATGTAGGAGGGTCTGGGCCTGCTCTGTGGAAGCAGCGGCTTTTAGTGGCAAAGCAGAGACACTTTTCTTGAGTGGGCTACACAGTCAATCTGGGCCTTGCTGACAGAAAGGGCTGGCGTGGCCCTTTGCCCCACCTGTGCCACCTGCTGATTTTGAAGAGGAGAGTGTACACTCCCCATGGGTGAGGAGTGAAGCACGCTGAGGCAGTGCTTCAGTTTGCAGAGGGGAGCTCCTGGAGCTCAGAGAGAGCAGGGAGCCCTAGATTGCTCAGGAAGGAGGGTAAGCCACAGTGGGCTTCTCCCAGAGGTGTCCCGAGAGCCGAGGAGCAGTGGGATGATTTGCCAGACACAGCTTTTCCTCTGTCCTCCCTTCTCTCGGGAGGAAGCAGTTCTGTGCATCCTCCCAGCCATGCCAACACCTCCTGTGTCCCCCCAGGGTGCGGCAGCCCCTTCTTGTAGTCTCTGGATACCTCATCACCACAGTCAGTTGTCAACACTCGAGGTGTACACCCAGGACCAGCAGCATCAGCATCGCCTGGGAATGTGTTAAAACTAAGATTTTCAAGCCCCACTCAGGTCAGGAACTCTGGGGTGGAGCCAGCAACTGTGTTTTAACAAGCCCCAGGTGACTCTGATACTTCTTTTCATGGCATTTGTTTAGAATGTGGCCCCAGGAGGAGGGAGGGAGGCTAGAGTCATGGATAAGCTCGAGGAGAAAGCAGCTCACCAGGGGTCATTCCCTCAGACCCATCTACACCCTGTGCGAAGATTTGCTTGTTTTATGTGCCTTTGTGTTAAAGGAGTCAGTGGATGATGAAAAGGCAGTGACAGGAAAAGATGGGCCAAAAAAAGATGTCAAGTGACAAGATGTCTAAACGTTCAGGAGAGTAAATTATCTGGGGGAGCAGGCAGGGGTATGTCATGATTCACTACGCTAAACCTTGCACCGACTGAGGTCTGGATACAAAGCTGGCCGGTGACTTCCTGCTCTTCTCTTTTGACATGAGGGTGTGGAGACATCATTTTTATCATATAGTGTCTCTCTCTTGCTCCCAGGCAGCAAAGCATCAAGGTCAAGAGCAAGGGCTCTGAAATCAGACAGACTTAGGTGCAAATCCCACCTATGGCCCTCCTAGACAGGTGGCCTGGGCTTCTAGAAGAGGGCATAGTGCATGGTCAGCCCTCCATGAAAGACAGTCACCACTCTGTGCCTCTGTTTCTTCATGTATGAAATGGGAATGATACCAATACTCCCTGCCCAGTTGCCACGAGGATTAAATGAAGTAATGTATGACAAGTGCTTAGCAGTGTGCTGGGCAGAGAAAAGGCTTAATGGCTATTGACTGTGGTTGGGATTCTTGGGATGCAGAGATGAGATGAATTCTAGAACCAGTAGTCATTCTCTGGTAGATCTAGTAAGTTCCAGTAGAAAGTCTTAAGGCAGTCTAGCGTAATGGCTATGGAGCCACATCGTCAGGGTTCAAATCCCCACTCAGCTCTGTAACTTTAGGCCATTAGTTACTCCCTGCTTCTACTCGAAAGGTTGCAGAGAAGATTAATCCACATTAATGGCCTTTCTTAAGGAGTTATGGTCTGGGGCTATAGGACATATGTGAATTTCATTCATTGCACAGTCCTGGTGTGTATTCAGATGGTGCCTTGGCATGCTGGTCCAGTCTTCCCCCAGCCTGTTGGTGTGGGTCAGAGGTTTGGACCATTCCTGGGTATCATCTTCTTCCAGTGTGAATCTCTGAGTCCCCTCCCCCCCACAGGCTAGAGGGGAGCCAGGATATCTCCTTCCAAAGCTCATGTGCTTCCTGGATGTATAAACACTTCTAAGCTCCAGCAAAGGAGTTAAACATTCATAGGCTGATTGGGAGATTACAGGGTTCACAGACTCGGCCAAAACATTTGGCTGACGTGAGAATATTCTCTAATAAATGGAAGCCTTATGAGAAATATGCAAATCAATGTAAGCTGTGAGTTGATCTGGCTCCTCTCCTCTCGCAGGCTCTGAAGCCAAGGTTGTAGCCTCCCTCTCTCTCCTCCGTGCTCCTCCCAAGTCAGGATTTGGCCACCTGCAGTTGGGAAGAGGATGGTGGCAGGAAGGGCTTGCTCAGGAATTTGGAGCTCTATTGCTCTGCCTCACAGCAACGCGGAAAAGACCAAAAACAAGCGACCAAACAACGGTGCTTTTACAATAAATAGGACTTACTCTGAAGGACTCCTTCAGAGCGAGCGTCCTACTCCCTGCAGGTAGTTAGAGAAGAGTGTTTGCTGGTTCATCTTAATAGAGCTGTGAGTATAATGGCTGTGAGGGCTTAGCTGAGGGCCTGGTGAGTAGAACACCCACGATGAATGATGAGTGAAGGAATGAATTGTTCTTACTTTTCAGGGCTTGGTGGGCTTGTGGCAGGAGGAGGTGTGGCATAGTGTAGTGGTTCCCAAAGGACCAACAGTATCATCTGAAAACTTGTTAGAAATGTGGTTTCTCAAGACCCGCCCCAGACCTACTGAAACAAAAACTCTGGGGTGAGGACTAGTAATTTGTGTTTCTTATTAATTTTTAAAGATTTTTAACTTTTCATTTTTAAATAGTTTGGGGTTTACAAACAAAGAAAAAAAGTTACAAAATAGTACAACAAACTTCCTTCTACTCTTCACCCAGCTTCTCCAGATGTTCACATCTTCCCTAACCACAACCCAGTGATCAAAACCAGGATGTTAACGTGGGTACAACACTATTATCTAATCTGCAGACTTGACTTGTATTTTATCAGTTGTCCCACTGTTGTCCTCTTCTTGTCTGGGGCCCAATCTAAGATTACCCATTGCATTGAGTTGCTGTGTCACTTTAGTCTTCTTAAATCTGGGACAGTCCCTCAGTCTGTGTCTTTCACAGTCTTGGCACTTTTAAAGAGTACTCACTAGTTATTTTGTACACTGTCCCTCAATTTGCATTTGTCAGATTTTTTTCTCATGCCTAAATTCCAGTTGTGTGTTTTTGGCAAGAACCCCACAGAAGTGATGCCCTGCCGCTTACATACATTATATCAGGGGGTGCCTGATATCATATATTTTATCAGTGGGGATGTGAACTTCATCACTTGGTCAAGGTGGTGTCTCCCGGGTTTCTCCACTGCAAGGAGACTATTTTCCACATTGAAATCAATAAGTATAATATTTTGAAACTACATAAATAGCTTGTTTCCTTCCTTCGCACACTCATTTTAACATTCATTGGTGATGCTTGCCTAAGAAACAATTATTACCGTAGCATTCGCCAAATGGTGATGTTTCTATCTGCATCATCCCTTCTGTGCTTATTAATTGGATTCTACCATGAGGAAGTGCTTTCTCTTCTTGCCCACTTATTTATTCAATTATTTATTTGTATCAGTATGGACTCATGGATATTTATTTTGTTTTGTGGCTTGTAATTCTTTACTAATTTGCTAGGACTGCCATAGTAAAGTACCACAGAGTGGGTCGCTTAAACAACAGAAATTCATTTTCTCACAATTCTGGCGGCTGAAAATCTGAGATCCTGGTATCATTGGCAGGGCTGGTTTCTCCTAAGGCCTCTCTCCTTGGCTTGTAGACGACCCTTTTCTCCCTGTGTCTTTATGTGGTCTTCGTGCATGTCCATGTCCACGTTTCCTCTTCTCATAAGTACACCAGTCATATTGCACTAGGGCCCACATTAATGACCTCATTTTAACTTAAATACCACTTTAAAGACCCTATCTCCAACTACAGTCATATTCTGAGCTTCTGGGGGTTACAACTTCAACATATGGATTTTGCAGGAACACTATTCAATCCATAACAATTCATGACTGTCATTATTTTGTTGCTCAAATGATTCCACATTTGGCCATCGGGAGCCCCTTTATGTTGGCTTCTGTGTCCTCTCTCAAGGTTCCCATTGACCCCTGAGCACTTTTCTTACTTTCTAGTATCACGAGCTTTTACAGGCACATCTTTTACCTTCCCCGCCCCAGCCCTGAAATCATCCATTTTCCCAAGGAATTCTCATTCCTTTTATTGGGGGATGACAGTGATCACCTTCTGGATGATTCTGTTGTGTGCTAAAGTTTGAGCATCTCTGATAGAGTGGTTAAGAGCCCAGACTTGGATTGGAATCCAACTCTAACCCCTTCTTAGATGAGTGACGTTTGATCAGTTACTTGAACTGTATAAACCTGTTTCCTTATTTGTTAAATGGGGGTAATGCCATCCACCTCCTAGGATGGTTATAAGCATTGAGTGGTATGTTACATAATGCGTTTAGCACTGCTCCTGGCTCATAATCAATGTCCGATAAGGATTAACTTTCATTATTAGATGAGCTATTTCTAGAGGCCAGAGATCAAATAACACATTTCTATCTGGGGGATGGCCAGATTCTGGAGGGATTTCTAAGAGCTTCTCAGTGACCTACTAGAATCAACTTCACATATCAATTGGAGGATTTTCATCTTGAGATCATAACTGGCATTTTCAAGAAAGGTCCAGGGGAGCCCACCCAGCGGAGCCATCCCCAGCACCCAGGGCCGTGAGTGAGTCAGTGGGTCTGCATTTAACTCCCCATCTCATAATGAAACCAGTTTGGTTTCTAGTTCCCAGATGGGCTACTTCCCTTGAAACCAGGAGCTTTATGTGTCATTCCTTTTCCATTTGGACAACCACCTCTAATGCAGTAGTGTAGCATGGGGGGGAGGGTGATGTGCCAAACATTTTAGTTTGTTAATTGCTGTGGGAACAAGGGATCACGGTGAATGGGACAGGTCATAGCTGTTAGGGGGATATGATGTGTTTGTTCTGGTTTTTATTACATCTGTTAATTATCTCTTTGTCCTTTTTGCAGAGAGCACGGATAACTTTGATTCAGGTAAGTCTGCTTTACCTTTTGCTAGATTTATTCTGATACTTTTGGTAACTATTGAATCCAAATAGCCCTCTTTCCTATTCCACATCCTTCCCAGACTCATGGCATCTGAGGGCATCTGAGTGAATTGTGAAAAGGAATCGGAGGGCAGAAATGCTTTTTGGGCATTTCCAAGCCCACTGTTGAATAATCACTCTGTGCCTCAGTTTCCCTCAGGGAGTTTTCTAAGGTGTGAACTTGTTGTGGATCTCCCAACCCAGATGAAAAGGGGCTGTGTTAGGATGGATGTGGAGTTTCATGTGCCCCAGTAGACTCTGTTAATCATCTCAGTTCTTACAGAGAGAACATGGAGCCTATAACCCTGCTAGGGGTTTTCACCTGCTTCAAGAGCCCGGGAATTTGGCCAGGACCCACCTCGGGTATAGCTGGGATTTACAAGGTTCCTGATAGGCTCCTGTGTCCTCATAAGGAATTATTGAGGCTCAGTTTATAAGTGATTTGGGGTTAGGGCTAGACAATCCTAAAAGGATTTGGGGTTGTGCTTGTGGGCTGTGGAGGAAACCTATATTTTCCCTGTTGTCTCTTGTTCCCCGTGGCAGGTGGGAATAACTGCGGCAATCACTGTCATTTCTGCCCAGAGTCTGGCCTGAGATAGACCAATCCTGTCTAGGAATACCCTCGGCTGTTTTGCACTGATAGAAATATCATCTGTGATCCCTTTAGTTGTCCTCGGTCTTAGAGGACTTTTAATCTCACTGAATGTCCCTTCAGGGAATTCTGAATTAGGGCCATTTCTTGCCAAGGCGATTCTAGATGGAGGACAGGCTGATCCTTGGCTTCCCATCTGAGCCTTGCTGGGTAAAGGTGGTGTTTCCTGGTCAGTTGCTTCTGTTTTTTAACTCGGACTGCCATTGTGTTCTGAAATCAATGTTGGAGGAATGGCTAGAGGATTGTTTATGGGGCCACAGGATCTTACTAAGGAGTAAAGAGGGAAAGAGAAGGGCTTGGGAGAAGCAGGGAAAGGAAAAGAAATGCCTTCAGTAGAGAGCAGCATGTCGGCAACAGCTGCCATTGCCAGTAAAATTTGCCTAATCCAGACCCTGGCCAGAACCCAAACCATTTTCCTCTTTTCCACCCCACAGCGCATGGTCCACATTGCCCAGGTTACATTATTTTTTCTGGGGTGGAGGAAGAGCATGGGAGCAAAGGTCCTTTAGTCCTTATGGAGCCTGTCCTTGAGCTGTAGCACCAGCCGGGTGGCCAGACAGGGGACCTGGGGGCCCCTGCAAAGCTTTGACGGGGGGTTGGCAGGCTGCAAGAGCTTGCCTTCCAGAGGATGTTCTCCAACAGGAAGTCTCAAGGGGGCTTGGAGTTGGGCAGGACTGTGGCTGAGCCTCCCACGGCCAGTAAACTAACTGCCCTCCTCCCTTTGTGTTTGGTTTTCAGTTGATGAAGTGAGCCCCACACCTCCTATCACTGTGACCCACAAACCTGAGGAAGACACTTTTGGGGTGAGTCACTGCTTGGTGAGGAGGAGCGTGTTTACTGGTGCAGTAGTTTTCAGTCTTCATTTGAGTTTCTAGCATCTCCAATCTTACTTGGAATCTCAGTACGTATGGCGGGGAAAAAAGCAATGACGAATAGCCTCCTTTCAGGCAGTCTAAACCTTCCATTTGATGGGAATAGTTCATTTTTGAGGAAGTCTTGGAGGATCTGCTGTAAGCCCTAGAGTTTGGAAGAGAACAGTTCGAAAATCCCCAGTCTGTTAGGAGCCGGGCAGGGCCTGATTCGCAGGGGCTGCTGACTGTACAACCTTCTATGAAAGTCCAAGTTGCTCAGGGCATCTTCTTGGGTGGGTTTTTCAAGACCCCTCCTCTGCTCTCTCAGAGCTGAGATTTCTCTGTGGAGGAGAGGAAAGGATTTTTTTGGAGTCCAGATTTCTTTGACCTTCCTGGATAGGAAGACTATGTAAAGAAATTCAATGCGAAGATGCAGAATTTGCTCACTAATTAAAACAGCAATAGGCAGAACCTGTCTGGGCTTGCTTTTGCATCTCTTAGGGTGGCCCTGGGGATAGAGGGGGGCTCAGAACATTTAAATCATGGAACTTTCTTTAATCAAATTGGGTAATTTATATATTTTTTAATGTTCTTAGCTTTTCATAGATTATTCCTTCTAAAGACCTTACTCAGTAGCAAAGTTCTGAGAAGGTTACAGTTGCTACTGCAGTAGGGGTGTTCTCATCTGGGCACACATGTTACTTGTAAGGCACTTGGGGTTTCCATGACTGTTTCTGACTGTCTGGTTTTGGCTCCTAATAGGTGTCCATCGCAGTTGGACTTGCTGCTTTCGCCTGTGTCCTGTTGGTGGTTCTCTTTATCATGATCAACAAGTATGGTCGACGGTCCAAATTTGGGATGAAGGGTAAGGTGGGATTTTCATTCTCAAGGGTTTCGTGGGGAGGGAAACATGGCTACTTTTGATCAAAAGATACTGTTGTCATCTCCCTTTGCTCTCTGAGATGGCCTCAGGTCGTGGGGCTTAAGTGGTCTTGGTGGAGACGTCTGTCCACACCCTTGTTTTTGGTAATTATGGCTTGAGGGCAATGCTGGGATTCGTGGGAACCAGACTGTGCACCACATGGTTTCGCTTTGACTGCTGATAAACATTGCTTGGATGGGCTTGTGCAATGAGGATAATTTGGGAAGGAGGTTAGATTCAAGGGCAAATGAAAAGGACTTAGGATTCTTTTTATTTTTTGTAGGTAAAGGGACTCCCAGTTTGACTAACTTGATTTTTCTCTTGTCTACACCCCTCTTTGGAGTGGTGTTGGTTTTAGCATAGCTAGATGTAGGGTGGTAGATTCTGGCATTGTAAGACTGCTCATGCAATGGTATCTCAGCACGTAGCTCTACACAGAATCCCAGAATGAGTGCCAAGAGCAACATGACTTCTAAATCTGCTGGCCAGTTTCCATGACACAGAGCACTTAACGCCATTATGGCAGGGGTGGGGGAGTGGGATGTGGCTCTCCGCCAGGGCTTGGGTAAGGGGACTGGCATGAAAGGGGTTAACATGGTGAATTAGCATCCACCTGCCTGGTCCCAGAGACGGATGTGACCAAATGGCTCAAGGGTTACTGGGTACCAGTTCCAAAACTGAAAATTGAATTTTAAGAAATACTCCCAGCCGGGATTCCCATGGATGGCTGATGTTGGGAGGGGGAGGAGGGGAGAGATGATGAAAGGCTTGATAAGCCATCAGTTGCTGGGCCAAGATTCAGGCTGGTGTTTTCTGGTGAGACAGAATGATCTAGAGAGATGGATTTCTATGGCTTCTACACATGAGCTGGCATCTGTGGTGGGGGCCCTGACCCTGGGGCTCAGGGACTGGGGAAAGGCACTTGAATGACATTCATGGGGACAGTGATCCTCTGAACTTGTATGCAAATGTTTGAGTGTTTGCACATGGTGAGGGGTTGAGTGTACATGAAATTGAACTAGTCCATAGCTTTTACTATATTCTCAAAAGATTCTAGGACTCCCATATAAGTTTAGAACACTGATATAAAGGAAGGGACACCCAGAGAGGCAGAGAAGGGCAAAAAATATGGGGACAGATTGCCAGGTTTCCCAGGAGCCTTCTGCCTCTGGGCTCTCTTCAGCGCATGATGAACCTGAGCAAGTCACAGCAAGCAAGCCAGGTTTTCTTGAATTATGTGAAATATTTTGACCAAGAGAAATACATGTGCATACAAATTGTAAAGAGGGGATAGAAGTTTGATGACTTAAACAAGATCAGACCACTCTCAGGCACCTTGACTGAAGATGTTTTTTCTGCCAGCACACATTGAGTGCTAAACAAGGCTTCACAGGTGTAGGAGATGAGGTGACCACTGAGCAAGCTCAGAGCCTTCAATCTTAGGATAATCCTTGGGCTCCTGGCTTTGAGGACTGGCACTGTTGCTTGTGCAAAATTTTCCAACCATGACAGGAACCTTCCTAGCTCATCCTCCTTCCACCTGAGAAAACATTAGGGCCTTGACCAAAGGGAAGAATGGGCCATTATTGCTTTCCTCTCCTGAGGAAGTGCACCACCAGCTGAGACTCTGCGACAGGCTTGGCAGTGTTGTGAGAGCAGGTTTTTCCTATTAGTTGCCATCCGGTTTCTGGAACAGTGTGTCCCCATGTCGGATGGATTAGGCGGCACCCAGGGCGGTGCCTCCCGTCAGCTGTCCTCAGAGCCTCTCCCGGCTCCTGCTCCCCTCTCCCAGGCTGAGCTGCCTTCCTTGGCCTGGTTGGGTCAGGAGAACAGGTCCTCGTAGGTGGAGGTGAAATATCCCCTATTCTAAAGTCAGGCACCTGAAGAAGTTAGGTTAGAGTTGGAGGCAAGATGAAATGGTATATCCTCGACTGATCCTGTTTAAAGGAAGCCTGCATCTCTCTGATCTTTATTAAGTCACAGGAAGCATTGCATTTAGGTCTCATTAAAGGATAAATAAGCAAATGCCTCAAACTGCACATAACTTTGATCTTTTATTGCTAGTGAGCATCCCAGTCTAGGAAAAAGAGTGATGATGTGGGTAGCAGAAGTCCCCCAGCTCTGCCTTATGAACCCCCGTATCTTTCCGTTCACCCCATTCTCAACTTTGAATTTTCACATCTGCGTGGGAATCTGTGATTTCACTTAATTGCTCTTTGCCTTCAGCAAAGTTACTTAACTTCTCGGAGCCTCTGCTTCAACTGTAACATGGGAATATTGCTACCTTCTCATTGGGTTGCTGTGAGCATTGAGATCAGGGTGCAACTGGCATATAAAAGAGGCCCCGTGGGTACCATTCCCCCTTCTTTTCTTCATGTATAAACCTTTATAGGCTCCTTTTATTGTCCTTCCAGGAAGGATTGCCCTCCCAAGACTCGACCATGCCCTCTTTTGTCCCACACAGTATTAAGTGAAAATGCCTTTACCACACACTCACCCTAGTGCACTGTCATTTTTTTTTTTTTTTTTTTGCTCACACATCATCTGTCTGTCATACTAGAGCAGGAATGACTTACAGCAGAAACCACGGACGTCTCAGACTCCTCTTTACTTTTATCAACTGCAATCCTTTTTTAAAAAATATTTCCCCCCATGTTTTTTTATCTTAACTTCTAAGTATACATCGTAGTTGGTTTTCATGTCCCTTTACCCGTTCCTCTTCCCCCCCTCCCACTGCATCATATGTGTTCACTTGTCTTAACAAGTTCAAGTAACTCTTGTGATTATTGTATCTTCTCCCTCCAACCCTTTGTTTGTCTGTTTATTTATTTATTTATTTTTAGCTCCCATATAAAAGTGAGAACATGTGGTATTTCTCTTTCTATGCCCGACTCGATCAACTGCCATCTTGTTGATCACAATTTTGGCTTGGGAGGGGTCACGTTAGGATGTGAGGTCATCTCTTGGAATCACAAAGGTTTTAAAATGGAGCTGAGTGTATCACGGGGGTTTCTTTTTGCTGTTGATAAAGCCGAGTGTCTGAGAGTGGCAGGGGTGATCCCTAGAGTCACTGATATGGCCTGGCTGGAGCAGGGCCCCTGAGGATCACCACTGTGCCAGGCCTTAACTCTTTAACTGCCAGATCATGGGGTGGACAGAGTGATTGGGAGGTGGGTACTTGTTAGGTTCAGGATAGGCGCTATTTACTGGAAATAGGGAAATGTATATAAAAAAATTATATTGTGCCAGTGCATCCTGGACCTGAAAGTGAGATGGTTCAGAATTTATGCCAAGTCCATCCTCACAAAATATTTTCAAATTAGGCATCAAAAGGCCATGACAATGATCTAAGTGGAGCCTCTTGTATCTGTAAGGTCGCTGAGGAAGGAGATGCTAGCCAGGTAAAGGAAGAAAAGATTTTATTAGCAAGCAGCAAGCAGACCTGCTGGGTTGAGCTGAAAAATGGCATCAGCACCGAGAGGCAGTCGGGTGTCCCTTTCGTAGGGTTAAGACTGGCATCTGGCCTGGCCTAAGAAGACTGTCACAATGTTCCATTCCAGGTACAGCTTGCTCATGGGAACAGAGACTGGGGGAGACAGAAACCTTGGGCTAACAGAGGGAAACGGTTACAATGTTAGACTCTAGGTACGGCCTGCTCAGCCTGCTCCTGGGAACAGAGACTTAGGGAGATAGAAACTTAGAGGAACAAAACAGAGAAACAAAACCGAAGGGTGGGGGCTTTCTGAAAGTCAGGTTCTCAGTTCGAGGGACCTAACAGTGTCCGTATTTACAGATGAAGAAACTGAGGCCAGTTTCGTAGTCTGAGTAGGCTGAGTTACATCTAGAACTCCCTACCTTGCAGCCCCACCCACCTGTCATGGCATCACACATGACTTGTCTTGGCTGCCCCTTCCAAGTGCCTTGGAACACCCCAATGCACCACCCTCCTTCCACGTGGTGGTTAGAACAAGACCAGGTAAAAGATGCTACCGTGCCTGAACAGTAATAGAATATGCCCTGTAGTTTTCACATAAGGTGCGCATCATTACCACTGAATGGGGAAAGAAGCAAGCATGTGGATCTTTTGCAGCCTGTAAAGAGTATACATTACTTGGCCTCTTTTTCTCATGACTACCTTGTATCTTTAAATGCTTCTAGATCAGAGATACTCTGAGAATTAACCTTATACTTCTTGGCTTCCTCTTACTCCCACGGAGGAAACAGAATAAGAGTTTTTAGAGCTGAAACAGACCTTAGGCTTATTGGGCTAATGTCCCCATTGTCCAGATAAGGAAACTGAGACCAGATACCAGAGCACACAGCTAGCTGGAGCATCCTGGCCCCACTTCCCTGCATAGTTGGTGTGTGCAGAGAGCCTGGGAAGGACTGGGAGATGAAGGTGGATTGTGAATAAATCAGCTCAGTTCTTCCAATGCTTTTTCTAATTATCTTTGAACGCTGTCCCACTTGAATGGGGCTTTCAAAAATGCCTGTTAATCCACTTTTCTCAACCTGGCCTGGGGGAGACATAGGAGCTGATGGAGGAATCTCACCTCTGTTCCCAGGCTGAGAGTATTTCTTTCATTTCTTTCCGGACATGGTGGAGACTGTGTGGTGGGACAGCGGAAGCTGGACGTCTGGGAAGGAAGGGAACGAGGGACGGCTGCTGGGGCTTCTGGTGGTGCCATAAGTGCCTCATCAGCAGCCGCTGGCTTTTCCTCCTGATGGTTGGATGCGTGCTGGTGCCTCTGATGGGCCTGTGGATGAGCACTGGCAGGCCTGTTCCATTGTAAATTAGCGTTAGTTAATAGGTACTTAAAGTAAAGTGGTTGCCTATTTGATTATGCTTGGGGGTTATTAACATTTTTTCCATAAACAGATGGTAACTGTCCTCTGAGTGGATTGTACAATCAAGCCAGAGTCTTGATTTGGAGGAGCTGGCTCCTGCCAAAAGATCTTGGGGGCTGCTGCCGCGTTGAATGGTCTTGTTATCCCTCTGGTTTAACCGTTTGGTTAAGGGAATGATTAGACCTGGGAAGGAGTCATTTCTGCCTTGTCTCCTAAGCTCGGAGGATTGGACTGAGGAGGGTTTCTTCCAGGCAGATGGAGGTAGGGGTGGGAGGCATCTTGGATTTCTAAGGTTTGATGCTCTAACGTGGTCTGTCTTTCCCAGCGGGATAGTGTCTGTGTGTCTGTACCCACGAACGCAGAGCGGGGGGATGGGTGCAAGGAGAATGGGGTGTGGCTAGAAGATGTGTCAGCCTATCGGAAGGGGCCTGGACCCTGAGTGAGGGCACTGTTGGTGTCATTGAGCAGGACGGCTTCTTTTGCTCTGTGAACTATACTTATTTAACCTGTATTTAACAGGGGACCAGAAGCCAAGAGCAGTGCAAGGCAGAAATAAAACTGGGTAAAGAAATTGGGTTTCCTGACTCCCTGAAATATGTCTGTTCTTTCTTTTTGTTTATTTTCTTCTTTCTTGACTTCTTTTTTCTATTTCCTTCTCCGAATCGAGGTGTGCAAGGGAGGAAGATACCTTTGGCCCCTGCAGTGATCCTGCACTTGGGATTCCTGGCTTGGGACTCCTGGTGTAAGATGACTCTTTGAACATAATTTCGAGGACGGTTTCTGGCTTTATTTCCTGCATCATTATCCTAAAGTCCTTGTATTCTTCTAACAACTGTTCACATACCCTTTTCCTCTTTTCCAATGCTTGGACAGACTCTCCAACCCTCCCACCCCCCAAAAACACTCAACATTTGTCCAAGTCTAAATTAAATAGGTTAAGTTTGTGGCAAATCCACAGGCAAGACATAAATCAATGGAAGACAGGAGTCTCCTGCTTCCTTTTCTCTGCTTTAGACTTCCCTGAGAAGCTCTGACTAGAGACAAAAAGCCCCTTCCTGCTTGATGACCAAGTTCTAGAAGGTGGTGCCCCAGAGCATTGAGAAGGCTGGAAGGCAATGTGTGTTGTGGTGGCCTGCATTTACTGCCCTGTCCTTTGTGGGGCTTTGCAGGTGTGCAATGAATCATCATGGAAGTCCCCCCACGGCTACTACTGGTGTGCTTCTGGACCGCTCCATTCCTCCCATCCTCATTCCTTACTCTTGAGGCTCTGGGGAGCCCACTGTCTCCAGCACTGACTCTCCTATTTGAAGGGAAATCCCTAGAAATAGAGTCTGATATGGAATGTTTTTCTTCCATGGCTACCTACTCGCTGGCTATTCTTGGCAGGCCCCTGTATCCTGTTCAGCAGGGCCTAGGATGGCCAATATACTTGGCTCTATAGCTAAAGTGATTGCCTCTCTGATTCATTTAATTTTGGCAGTGGAACACAGTGCTTACTAATCCATGTTGTGGGGCAACTGACTCCCACAGGGTTAACAGTCCTTTGATACCTCCATTTAGAAGTTCTCAACCTTTGGTCCCCTGATACCGATGTGACAGATGACAGTCATGTGCCTTATGCCCTACTGTGGGTGTAACCAGGCTTTCCCAAAAGTGCTGATTGTTGCAGTAATTTCGCACCTAGGGAAAATATATCAGATGAGTTAGCAAATGGGATTTTTAAACCTAGGAATAAAAGCAAATTCGTACTAATTTCTGCTCTTAAAAATTTCACCAACTTTGTTATTTTAGCATCCATCAAAAGTCATGGTGACACAGTTCCTCACTAATCCAGACATCCTGCTGTATTGTTGTACCAGGATGGAAAACCAAGCATGGAGGGGGCTGCCAGCCTTGACTTTCTCACACTGTTCTTCACCCAAAATGGTTTTTGCTCTTGCAAAGTCAAGTTGCAGAAACTACTCTGACAGAACCCTCCTTTTTTCTCATGGCACATTCTTTCTCCCTATGCATCTTCTTCTGTGGGTCTTGGGAGCTTTCGCTTGCCCCAAGCAGGTGTGACCATGGGCTTTGGCTAATGAGAAGCTGTCATGTGGCTGCAGTGTTCAAGCCCTATGTGTGCACAGCCCATTCTTCTGTGAACTCTGCAGAGGGCTCTTTAGGATGTCCAAAGAGCAGCCCCAGAAACCACAGGCAGCAGAGCAGAGAGATAAAAAAAAAACTGTTCATTAGCAAACACGTTTTTTGGACCAGATGAGAAAACCACACGCCGAAAACAACCAACCACCGCCAAGCCAACTGCTGCAGATCCCTGGCCCCAGCTCCTTTTCACCCCGCTGCCTGTGGTGCTGCATGCTCGTCACGGGGGATGAGCTGTGCAGGGCGGTAAGGAGGGGTGCGCTGCAGGTGGAGGAATAGCATCCTTCAGCCAGCTGCAGTTCTAGCAACCAGGTGTGTCTGCACCTGCTCCAGGCCTGGAGCTTCCAGGGAAAAGCAAGAGGACCCTCAGATTGGTCTGTCCCTGGCTCTTATACTCAGAAGGGTTAATCACAATTTTTCTCCCTTTCTGGGTAACCCAGTATATTTAGAAGGACCAACCAAGTTACTCTTGTGTCTGCCTCTTTATTTATTTATTTTTCTTGTATTAACTCTGCTGCCACAAGCCAGAGACGGCTTCCTCCCTGACAGGATTGGCTATTTAATTTGTGGGGCCTAGTGCAAAATGTGCATAAAGTATTAGAATTTCAAGACATGTCAGCAGTGTGGGGCTCTTCTGAGCACGGAGCCAGGGCACATGCTCGTGAAACCAGCTCTGCTCCCTGAATATAAAATCCAGCATGGTTTCAGGCCCTGTTCTTTTATCTTCTCCTGAATGATGATGAAGGAATCGTATTTCACTGCTTCCTTTTTAGAGACAAGCTGGTATTTTGGGTAAATACATGAATATAAGTTGATTTTTTACTTCTAATCATAGTAGGGGAACAGAATGGGAGGCATGGAACATTTATTGAGTATCTACAGTGTACCAGGTGTCTAATACAGGTATATCTTAAAATATCCTCCTAGGTGGCCATTATCCCCATTTTAAAGATGAGAAAGATGCTCAGAGTGGTTAACTCAGTCAAGGTCATGTAGCTGTTGAGTATCAAAACCAGGTTATAAAATGAGTTCATTCTAAATCAGTAGTTCTCGTTATTAGCTGCACATTCCAGACACTTGGTGAAATTGCTAAATCCCAAAACCCAGACCACACCCCAGACCCATTAAATCAGGCATGGCATGCTTTTTCAACTCCTCAGGTGATTTCGATGTGCAGCCAAGGTTGAGGATCAATGGTCTAAATCCAGATGCATCTCCATTTTTCACTGGTTCCCCAGGTCATTTATGTAGTCTGCAGAACATCTGGTCCCATCGCAGTAGGAGCTTGTTAAGTATGCAGTTGCCTGGGATTTACCCCACACCCACCCAGTCAGACCTGGGGTGAGTGGGGGGACACACGATCCCCTAGGGTTTAGGAACCACCATCCTGTACCTATACAGAAATGGTGGATGATAACATGGCCAGTGCTTCTCAAACTTTAATGTGCACATAAATCTTGGAGGACTCTGGTGATCTTGTTAAAATGCAGATCTTGATTCAACAGGTCAGGGGAAGGGCTGAGAGTCAGCATTTATTGCAAGCTTCCAGAGGATGCTGCTCCATGGACCACACTTTGAGTAACAAGGGGCTAAGCCACTGGGGAAGACCTCAGGCCTGTGACCTGGGGACTTAGGTCACCTCTCTGCTTTTTGTATTTTTTCTGTGCACCGTTAGCAAAATGAACCTGCCTTGAAGGCTGAGTTTTTGTGACTGTAAGATTATAAAATATGGCCACTACTTCTAAGGCATTTCACTTCTATCTTCTTTGGGTAAATAAGCTTCTCTTCTTTCCTAAAGCAGTTTGTGGCTTATTTGGTGCAAAACCAAGCTGCCACCTCCTTTCACACAAGGACACTTAGAAGGCATGCTGCCTCAGTTGACCCTAGTAACAACTGCAAGGTCAATCAACACTGACATTCCCACTAAAGGGAGGTGGGGGCAGAACCCTAGAGAAGCCAGCAGTCAGTGGATGGCATTTCCAGCCCAAAGTGCCTCATGCTGCGGGGACTTAAATTCCTCTCTTCTTCTAGATTCCATGTCCTGTTTGCTCTTCCTCCCAAACTGATTTTGAAGGAAATGGTGGGGGCTGTCGGGAACTGGAAGGGCTTGGGCTGGCAGGCCCCAGCGTGGATAAGAGCAGATCTGTCAGCAGGCGGAGGAAGACCCATGGGTTAAGTTGGTGGGCTGCCCAGGCTGCCTGCTGGCCTCAGAGACATGGCCCTTGGTGGTGTCTGGAATCCCATTCTTTCCAGTTCTGCTGCTCTGGCAGTTGGTATTTACACTGGAAGCCTGCCCTGCCCTCCAATTTACTGTGGAATAGGAGTTGCATAGTTGGCTGAAGACTGGAGCAGTTTCTTTACCAGTCCCGGAAATGCTGAGCTTCTGTACCTGACAGGCATCTCGAGTTCCGAGCAGCCTCTGCGCTGCACAGCCATACAAGTCTGCTCTCAGGCAGGGGAAGATGAATGCCAGCGTCTGTCTGTCTGCCAGCAGGCCTTGACTTGAAGCCCCAAGGAGGGCACCAGGAGGGCTCCAGGAACTGCCTTTCAAAGTGAATCCTTCCAAATAAGTTGAGTTCAGTGGGTTGGCCTTGGACGAGTTGAGGGGGTGTGGAGGGGCGCCCCATTGTTGGCCTGGCCTCTAGGAAGGGCAGGCAGGACTTGAGCATGTGTGGAATGGCTCCAACAGCACCACCCCTACTCCGGGCTTGCTTTGCAGGGGGCAGAGCCTGCCTGTTGGGCTGTGCATGGAGCTTGCTGCCTTCTAAAAGAAGCTCTGTTAGGGATTAGGGGCCACCTGAGAGAGTAGGAACATGGACACTCATGTTTCTTGTTGGCAAGTGTGTGGACTGGGGCAGGCTTTCTGGAAGGTGGCTTGACAATTTTTATTAAAAGCCTAAAATCATGAAAGTCCATGTTCCAGTTACCCCACTTCTGAGAGTTTAGCCTAATAGAGATAGCTATTCATATTTATGTGTATGGATGTTTACCCCACTGTGACTTACTTAAAAAGTTATATCTAACAATAAATGGCTAGTTAACTACATTATGGTCCATACATGTGATGTAATACAATGCAGACCTTAAAACAGACAACTTTTAAAAATAGATTTTTAATATTTCTGAAAGGATTCACATACAAATGGCGAGAAAGCTTAATAGTAAAAAAGATAATGTGGTAAAAAGGAAGTCTCAGTCTCTCCCTAATTTCCTGCTATTGGGATAACCACTACTTAAAGGTTCTTCCGTATCTTTCCAGAGACCGTCAGTGCATACACAAGGATGTTTCCCTGCCGCTTTTACACAAATGCAAGCTTGTATTCACATTGTTCTGTGCCACATTATTTCTGCTAACAATCTATCTCTGAGATTATTTCGTATCAGTTCATAGAGGTCTGCTGCATCCCACTTTTACAGTTTCCTACCAAGAATGTTATTTCGAACATCTATTGACATGTGAAAATGTTTACAATATACTTCCAAGTGAGAAAAGACTGCAAGCAATTTTTGTAATCTCATTTTTGTTGTTGTAAAATAAAGAGAAAATGTTTTCACACATATACCTACGAAAAATACTAGGACTGTAGAATTATAGGTCAGAACGGAAACAGTAGTTATCTTTGGGAGTTGGGATTATAGATGCTTTTGCTTTTTTATTTTATGCTTTGTGATTTTTTTTCTTTTTCTTCCAAGTTTTCTGAATTAAACCTTAAAAACAAAACAAAGCTAACGTGACATCCTTGAGGACAGCCAAGGTCCTGGGGATGACAGCCTGCATTCCCTTAGTGGATCCAGAAGCTGACTTCCTTCCCACCCAGGGTCCATCTGCCCCTTCGTGGGGGAAATTGTGGCTCTGCTGTCACTTAGGATTGCTGACTGCACAGACCAGGGTTCCTCGTAGTGTGTCTTTGGGCCACCTGCTTTTGGGTCTTTGGTGGTGGGGGCTGATTAAAATGCAGATTCCTGGGCCACATCTACTGACTCCAGTACTCTGATAGTATGCCCTGGGAATTTATATTCTTACAAAACATCCAAGGTGGTTATGATGCTCATTAATGTTTGAAAAACTTTAGTGTAGACCAGGACCTGGCAAACTTTTTCATAAAGGGCAAGATAAATATTTTCGACTTTGCTGGACGTGTGGTTTCTGTTGCAACCACTCAATGCTGCTGTTATAGCATGAAAACAGTTGTAGGCAGCATGTAAATGAATGGGCCTGGCTGTGTTCCAATAAAACTTTATTTACAAAAAACAGGTGCTGGGCTAGGTTAGACCCACAGGCCATAGCTTCAGACCTCAGCTGTAGATTGACCTGTTACACTTGAAAAATTAATCAAAGGTGGGGAAGGCTTCCAAGAGCTTCTTATATTTGAAAAAACAGGTTATAGTATAAATAGCTACCATTAATTGAGTACTTATTATATGCCTGGCCCTTTTCAGGCACAACCTAAACGTTAAAACAACCCTGCACAGTAGCTGTTAGCTCTGTTATACCAACAAGGCAATTTAAAGAGATGGAGTGATTACATGGTTGGTAATGGCGGGTTGGCCTGAATGCAGACTTGGGGAAGAAATTATAATGTTACAGTCCTATTTCTCTCTGGCCTTCAGGAAAGAATGATTTCTGAATCTGTTCCTAGGGCATCAAGTGCTCACACGTCTCTCTGGGTCCTCAGGCTGGGGACAAATAGCCACGGCCATGCACTTGGTGGTGGGACAAATCCTCGGATTGCTCTGCACCTCCCAGATGCCTCAGCAGAGTGGGGTCCTGGGTGGCTTGGAGTCTGCCAGGTGCTGTGAGCAGTGCTTAGGCTGAGATGGCTGAATTCACTTTCTTGAAGAGCAGGGGAGCACTGTTGCCATAGGAACAGCTCCAGCCACTGTGCTGGACAGTCTGAGTCCTGTTGCTCTGAGTCCTGAGTCTCCCAGTACTGTGCCCAAGAGCCTTGAGGTCCAGGATGCTGACAGGAGACTTTCTTGGAGCCCTCGCCCAGTGACCACACGAGTTCCCAGACTGGCCGCTGTTCAGCATTCATCCTGCTTGGAGCCGTGGAGAAAGGCTGGTACCTCACCTGTCTGTGGACAGGGCTGGACCAGGGTGACAGGCAGAGGGCAGCCTTTTGCTGACTGGACCATCGCTTGCCTTCTGCCTTCTCCCCACCCCAGCCTGCCTGAGCCTTACCTCCTCCTGACTCAAGGAGAAGGCAACATCCCCTCGGCTGGATCCAGCCTCTGAGGCTGGTGCAGCTTGACGGCTTTGCCAGGTAGCAGTATGGGCCATGTTGGCTCCCTCTGAGGTTATTCTTGTAAAAATACCAGTGGCTAACATTTATAGAGCACCTAGTTTTACTGGAGATGTTGGGTGATAACATAAAATCTTGAAGGCTCGAGCTGCTTATTGGATTAACTGAGATAATGGACGTAAAACAGAAACCAGAGCCTAGAATCCAGTTCCCAGAACACAGTAACTGCTCAGTCAAATAGTAGCGGATTATGTAATTATTACCGTTATTACGACAATCAGGAATCCCCACAGCAGTCCTCTGAAGTTGATATAATCATCTGGTTTTTCACAGATGAGAAAACTGAGATTCAAAGAACCCTGGTAGGCTCTTTAGGTCTGCCTGGCTCCAAAGCTGCGTGGCCTTAGCCGCTGTCATGCATTTTAAAGTCAGGATATAAGGAGACCCAGGGCTGCTGGGAGCCTTGGAGGGTCCCCATTCCAGGGACTGCAGAAAACTCTTTGACATATTTTTCTTCATTTTGCTCTATCATCTGAGAGCTTCCTGCCTGCTCACAAACCAGTGGCAAACTCTCCAAGCTAACAGCTGTGTACTTTCCTCCTATCAGTTAATAAGCTGCTTATCCAGCCTCAGGCAGACACTTGACTGCAGGTCAGTGGGGCCTTTTGTGGCCCTGCTCCTGGCCCTCTAATCCATGCCCCATCCTTTTCTGCTGTCTTCCTGTTTCTCCAAGTATGTGGTACTCCTGGAAACAACACAGTACATCCTGGCAGGAACCGCTTTTCTGTGACTCTAACCACCTGCCTGGGGAAGGCTTGACCCAGGTTCAAAGAGGCAGCCGAGGCAGGTGTGAAGAAGCAGCCCGAATGTCCACGTGCCCCAAACCATGCCCAGTGGTGACCTCTCATCCTATTTGTATCTCAGCTAGATTTAGGACTCATGCTAGACACCTTCTTCCCCTGGCCAGTCCCTGCCCCTCAATCCCTCCTGGCTCTTGTACAGCCCCAGTCCTGTCACTGTGACCTAAACAGCACTCCCTCTCTTTTTGCACAACACCACCCCTCCATTCTCTCTAAGCTCCCACCTCAGCTTTCCAGCCAGACCTCTCACATCCCTCTGGCCCTGGCCTTGGTGTGGGTGTGTTCTGTAGTCTGCAGTCATAGTACCAGAGTCATTGCTTTGAAGTGAAAATTGGGTTGTGTCCTACTTCCCGCTCCAGACACCCCAGGCTCTCACCTGCTCTTAAGAAAGAAAAAAAAAAAAGCCAACACACCTGTACGGCAGCTCAGCCCAGGATGGTCTGCCCTGCCGAGTTCCCAGCCTCTCTGCACTGCAGGCTTTCCACTCCTGCTACCAGGGCTGTGTGCTCCCTAAGACGGAGGTGGCTGCCTGCACCTTTCTTCATTAGTGCTTTTGTGCAGTTATTGACGGGAGCGTGTGATCAGTGCTTGCCTCCCCCAGTAGACTGACTGTTGGGTTTGCTCACCACAGCATCACTAATGTCAGCAATTGGCCTAAGGTACAGGGTGCATAAGTGTCCTCTGGGGACTTTGGGCTTTGCTCCTGAAAGGCTGAAACCTGGAGTTCCTCCCCCGACCACCAGCACTCCCAGTTTTGTTTCTACTGTGATGGGACATGTGATCTGGGGTATTTCCTTTTGGTGCTTCTTGATTGCCTGTAAAACAGAGTCAGGAATATTCTCCTGCACCTAACAGGTCTTCCCATGCATGGCTCCCTTTTCCCACCCCCATGGCAGCTTGTCCTTTTCTCCCTTAATGTACCCAGCACTTTGTGCAGAATCCAACCGATCCTATGGTTTCTTTTTCCATGCCATACTGCTAAGATTTCTTCCCTGGTCATGCTACTGGGGCTCACTAGACTTAGAGCTAGACAGGCTTGGGGTCGAATCCCAGTTCTGCTGCATAGGAGTTGTGAGACTCAAGGTGACTTAGTAACCGTTCTGGGCCTCCATTTCCTCAGCTGACAAATGACAGGGATAATCCTTGCCATACAGGGTTTTGTGAGAATTAAATGAAATCGTGTTTATAAAGCAATCAGCTGAGTTCCTGGCCATGTAGTAATCACTCAATTAATGTGGTAAGGGGAGAAATAATTACGATTTTTTTGTTCCATTCAGAAAAGCTGTCAGAAACCCACAAGTCCCTTTATGGTATGGTTCACAGCTTTGGTCCTATGTTAGAATCACCTGGGGATCTTTTAAAAATTCCAAAGGCTGAGCTACTCCCCCTGGGCAGGACCCAGGCACCAGTCATTCCTAAAGTTGCCGAGGTGATTTCAGTGGGCAGCAAAGGCCACGAACCTTTGTCACGGCTCCCCTGCCTCTTCCTGACAGAGCACAAACCCTCGGAACTTGAAGAGACAGGAGGGCTGGAGGGCTGAAAATGTGGAGGGGATGCTCCCTTTATCAGGCCCCTGCTGTGTCTCTGGCACTGTGCTTCGCACTTTTCCTACATGTTCTCACTTGATTTTCACTACGAACTTGTGATGCAAGAATTGGTGTCCCTGTTTCTTAGATGAGCTTTAGGAAGGATGAGCCAGCCACTTGCTTAATGTTGGCTTAAGGACGAAGGGCCAGGAGTCGAGGTTGGAAAGGTGGGGCTGGCTCACTCTATCCTTTCATTTTGGTCTCTTCTCCCCCTCCTCCATCACACTCCTTCAGGGAGGAGACTGGTACCCCGATTTCCACCGCCCTCTGCATGAGGGCTGGTTGCCACACCTGTCCACCTGCAGTGTTTAATGACCCAGCCTTCTCACCGCTCACTGGGGCCCTCGCCAGCAATCTGCCACCTGTTCTACTATGTGCGGCTGTGCTGTTTGCTTAACGGAGAGATATAAGTGCCTTGCAAAGGCTCCCTGCGGATGGGGGAAGAAGCATTCGCTGAGTAGAGATGGGAACATTGTTATTGTTTTTTTTTTTTTTTATCGCCATCAATTTCCAGGCACGCTATTGGGTTGGGAAAAAGAGATGGGTGGGTGGGCACAGAGAGGGAGGGATTCTTTCTTGCCTGACTGCACAAGTGAATTGGGGGGAGAATTCTCTAGTTCAGAGCTTCTCAAACTTCACTGTGCATGTGCAGCACTAGGGGATCTTGTTAAGAGGCAGGTTCTAACTCGATAGGTCTAGGATAAGGCCTGAAATTCTGCATTTCTCACAAGCTTTCAGGTGAGGCTGATGCTACTGGTCTGCCAGTCACACTGGCTTAGCAAGGCTGTAGCATCCAACGAGGGAGACCCGAGTCTATTTTCTGGCCCCCGCAATTTTTATTTTGGGAAGTGTCATGGAATGGTGTAGAAATCTGGGTTCTAGCTCTGGCTACACTCTATCTTTGCATACCTTGTAAGCTTCACTTTCCTCCACTATAATTGGAGGGATTTGAGTTAAGTGGCACCTAAAGTCCCTTCTAGTTGTAACATTCTGTGAGTCCATCATTTGGAGAGGGCGGATTAGAGGGAGCATGAAGTGAGGATGATGGAGCTAATGGGAAGTCGGGGTTCTTAGGAGCATCTGTTGCATAAATTGACTATTCCTTTCAGGACCCCTGGGTCTGCATCCTGAGAGGCCAGAGGCTGAGGGAGACGGCAGTGAACTTTCTTTTTTGCTGTGTGTCCAGGAGCCCAGGGGAGACTGTGACCTTCCGTCAGGCAGGGATGGTGGCTCTTAGTTCCTGACTCACAGATTTGGCTCCTATGAATGGCAGGAGTGCATTTGGGGGTGTCTGACATTCTGTAGGTTCTGTGGAAGGCCTCTGTGCTGGTACAGGGCTGGCACTGGGGGATGCTGATATGACTAAGGCACACTTTTTGTTCTTAATGAGCACAGCGTTTTTAAGAGAATGGAGTGCCTTTCAGAATCTGGAGTCATGCCCTTTCTTTCAGACTGGAATCCCTCCACCTGATACTGTGTGTCCAGCAACTGGGATCCCTGCCTATGTGCTGCTGTCAGGCATCTCCCGGTGCCATCATGGTTAGCCCCTTGGTCTGCCCTGCTTGCTCACCACTGCATCTCTGCCATGTCACTTGCTCTCAGCCCTGGGGTCCTCCGCTTGTCTGCTGTTGGGGTGTTCCCCACTTGCTTGCCCCTTTCCACCTTGTTGGTGTCTTGGACCCCAGGTTCTGAGCACGTCCAGCCTGGTCTCTCCACTACCAACTGGGACTTAGTGATGACACTGTGTTCTATTTGGTGACTTCGGGCCTGAGACTGTGTACTGTTTTCATTTCATCATTCCCTCCAGAGGATTTTGCACACAGGCGGGCTCTATCCATCCTTACCAAGCAGACATGTCTGCCTGCAAGTGGATAGGCTGTGGGCTCCTGTCTCTGTGGTTGCTCTCGACAGACCAAGAATGGAGCACGATTGGGCCAGAGTGGCCAGGGAGGGCTCTCAGAGCTGGTCGTTGCCTCTGCCTGGCTTTCCCCAGGGAACCTGTGAAGCTTGGAGACAGTCCTGGTGTGCATGGGGAGGGAATGGGGGGCTGCCATTACCTCTGCTGTCCTTCCAGACCAACAGAAGCTCTTAAAACTGTGGATCCAAGTCATGTAATAGCACCAGGAAGACACATGCCCTGATTCCCTTTGTTAGTATAATGTATGTGAAGGCATGTATGTGAATGTGTATGTATGCACACACATACCTGTGTACGTATAGATCTGCACCTAAGTGTATTCACATGCAAATTTAACACATGTTTAAATGAAAACTGTCTTGAGCAATCCATACAGTTTTTTCACCTTTTTAAATTTAACAGTATTCCTTAAACATCTTCCTTGTTATTCAATAGGCCCATCTCTTTAGCTTTTCCTGCTCTGCAGAGCTCATTTTTCTCTTTTCCTTGCTTTCTTCTTTTCACATTGCTTGTACATTATACCGTTTTGTTTGGTTAATTCAGAATTTAATCCGTTTGCCTGGAGGCTACCTGGCAAAGGGGCAAAGTGCATTTATAAAGCGTGAAAGTGTAAGAAAGATGCAGGCTGAGCCTTCTCAGCCGCTTGGCCCCGCTTAGCTCCCTCTGTGCATGTTTTCAGCCTGGCTTTGCTCAGGAAGCATCAGATATGAGAGACTTGGCAGAAGCCGAGCTAACCTTGTCCTGTTGGCAGTGGCAGCCGCCGCTGCATCAGTCTGCAATTATGGATCACCCACTGTGGGGCATTTCAGAGACCTTGAGGGACTCAGCCCCTCCAGGAGCAGAAACCACTGGAGAAGCTGGGGTAGACCCAAGTGAAAACATGTCATCTTGACAGCAGAATCCTTAGACATATACATATATACACATCCACAAAGGCTAGTAGAGTAAGACGGAGGCAGTGGAAAGCAGTGACTATGGGGTAAGACTGGAATTTGAGTCCTAGACTTGATACTTTCTTTGTGACTTGGGTGGGTCCCTTATACTCTCAACCTCAGTTGTCCTCATCTGTAAATGTGAATAGTGCTACATGATAGGGTTTTGGAAGATTAACTTGACTGAGTGTGGGAAGCATTCAGCTCAGCAACTCCCACGTGGACCGCACTCAGAAAGTGGTCACCACGGGCATATTTTTAGAAATCTCACAGGTGGGAGGAAGGCCGCACTTCTGTTGTGTGTACTGTGTGTGTGTGTGTGTGTGTGTGTGCATGCTTGTGAGGTACTTTTATTTTCATGCACTTAAATACTTTGTGGAGTTATTTTTATTCATGGCCGTGTGAAGCATAGCACTGCTCATAAATTCAGAGCCAGAGAAGCAGTAGTGAGCTTGTCAGGAACTGATGTGAAGACTACCAGACCAGCAGTAAGCTGGCACACGTCTCCGGCCTCTGGGCTGAAAGGCTGTGTGACCGTGGCCAGTTACCTGCTCTCTCTGGTCCTTCATTCTCATGACTTACAATGAGTCAGCTGCCTGGGCCACCTCACCGCAAAGCTCTCTTCCAGCCCTAACCCTCTGTGACTCTAAGGCAGCCGTAGCTAGGTCAGTGGCCCCTCCTTGAATGCCCCCTTCATTCTGGGTGGGCATTTCTGAGGTGGTAAACATGGGCAGTCAGGCCAATGCCCTCAGCATGCAGGAGAGCTGCAGCAGGTGCCTGGGCTCATGATGCTGAGAGCAGGTGGGAGGACCTGTGATAACAATCATGTCCTCTGCCTCACTGGAATGTGCTTTTCCCTGTAAGTGTAGTTTGGTTTGAATTATTTATGATGATCTTTCCTTGTCATTTGGCAAGATGAATGAAGGCTTAGTAAGCAGAGCCCCTGCACAACCTTCTGTTGGCTAATGTCTATGGAGACATCAATCCATCGAGAGTGCTGGGACTTGAGAATCTCAGGGTTTGCCACCAAGTCGAGCGACAGCCAGCAGAGTTCTATCAGGCTAGGTAGCAGCCCAACTCGCAGATGTAGAGTAAGGGTGTTCTGTCTTCTAAACATAAAAGGATGGGTGAGAGAGAATTAACCCCTTTGTTCTGACCTCTTAGCCCTTCCAGGTGGAAGGCTTGTCCCCACGGTCTCCTTCCCATCTCCCTGCTGATGGCAGGGACATGTTTAGGAATGCCTTCTCCTTGCTGCTCTTGCAGTTTTCTTGAGCTCAGCTACACAGAGTTGGCAGTGGGGAGAGAGGAGATGACATGGAAATGCTGGGGCTCAAGCTGCAGAAAGGACTGGGAGAGGGCAGCCAGCCCAGAAATGTGCATGCATGCGCGCGCGCGTGTACACACACACACACACACACACACACACACACACACACACACACATGCACACATGCGCACGCACAAGCATGGTTTGAAGCAACTGAACTTTAGTGCTGATAACTGGGAAGTGGTACCAGCATGAGGCTGTCAAGGGCGACTCACCGAAAGTCAAAACATTGTGCTGATGCGCGCGCGCGCGTGCACACACACACACACACACACACACACACACACACACACACACACATGCACACATGCGCACGCACAAGCATGGTTTGAAGCAACTGAACTTTAGTGCTGATAACTGGGAAGTGGTACCAGCATGAGGCTGTCAAGGGCGACTCACCGAAAGTCAAAACATTGTGCTGATGACAAAGTGAGAAGCCAGCAGCTGTAATCTTCAACCTCATGAAAGACTTAGGGAAGCCCACACAGCAAGGAACAAGTGGCCAAACATTATGAGGACATGATTTCAGATTGCAATAGGGAAGACAAAAATTGTTCTAAGGAAATGCACATCGTCATTAGAAACAGTAGAATGGATTTCAAAAGGAGGTTGAGAAATAACTTTAAAATTATAAGCTCCCCGTGTCTGAGCTGGAAGGAATCTCATCCAACAGTCTTCTAGACGTACCTGCGTTCATCAAAAGTCACCATCTTTCAGTGTGAAAGGTGGATACATGCCTCACACGTCTCATCAAAGCTTGCCACACTGAAACTGGCAATCTTAAATTAGTGTTGTTTGAAGCTACACGTTCTACGAAGTGGTATTCTATGCCCCAGGATCAGCTCTGCTGTTGAAGGCAGAGCAGATGTGTTCCTGCAGATGTCTGGCTAGTTGGGAAATGTCTGGCTAGCTGGGGTCCATTATAACAAGATAACTAGACTCAGGAGGAAATTCAGTAGCAAAGCAAGCTTAAGTCAGTGGCCAAGCACACACAAGAATGTCTGTAGTGTAGAATTATCCATTGGTGTCCCGTGGAATGGAGTTTGGGCTGCATTGCTCCAGCTAGAGCCTACAGGATGTATCTAGAATCTCTTTGCGCACTTTGGCTCTCAAAGGGGATGGAGCCTGTTGTCTCTAGTTAAGGTGGGGGCTCTGTGGGGAAAAGGAGTTTGTGGGGGGACTTCGCTATGCCTGTATCCCTCACCTTCTTGAAGGGAAGACTGCTGGCCTGGCTACTGAAGACTCGTGCCCTTTGAAAGTCACTGTCTTCTATGATTACTCTCCTAGAGGTTTTATTGAGAGTGGAAGACTGGCATGGGTAGATGGGATTTTGATGCAAAGAAGGAGGGGAGTTTCTATCTTTGATCAATCTTTAGGGTCTTTCTGCCTCTTCAACCCCATGGGCAGTACTGAAGCTGACCACTCTGTTGAATTGGGAAAATTATCCTCTACTCCACCTACCTCACACCCCTAGGATGTATATATCTATCATGTGTGTGTGTGTGTGTGTGTGTGTCTGATTTATTTTAAGGAATTGGCTCATGCAACAGTGTGGGCTGGCAAGTTTGAAATCTGTAGGACAGGCTGGCAGACTGGAAACTCAGGCAGGAGTTGATGTTGTAGTCTTGAAGCAGAGTTTCTTCTCTCTATCTCTTTTTTTCTCCCCCTCAAAAAAATCTCAGTTTTTGCTTTTAAGGTCTCTGACTGATTGGATGAAACCCATTCATATTATCAAGGTAATCTTCTTTAAGTCAACTGATTGTAGATGTCAACCACACCAATTCACAACAACACCTGGATGAGTGTTTGATTAAGTAAGAGGGTACTGTGGTCTAGCCCAGTTGATGCATAAAACTAACCATGGTAGTGCCTAACCTCCTTGAGCCTCAGGGTCAGCTCCCAGCTGTAGAGTTCTCAAAGGGCCGGGGAAGCTCCAAATCATCCTTGCTGCTTCACATCCTGAAGCCTTTTTAGTAGGTGTATGCGGGACTAGATTCCATGCTGTGGGTTGTCACCAAATGTGTGAGCCTCCCCAACATAGGGTCACATTTCAGATTTCAATGTTCATTTCCTGTTCATATGAACACTTAATAACTATTAGGTCAACATGGTGATAGAGTAAGAGACAAGTGGTTTTAAGTATTCCCTCACCCCTTTCTGATGCAGAATTAGAGACTTAGAGAGGTCAAGTGATTTCTCAGAGAACAGTGTTGTCCCGGGGCAGAGCCAGGCTAGAACCTGGCCTCTGGGCTCCTGAAGCCCTGTTCCTTCTGTTCTGGTATTTTGCACTTCTATGAGATTAAATTCTGCCCTCTTTGTTTCAGGAATCCTTGAGAATTTCAAGGGATACTTGGGAACTAAGGGATGAGTTCAGCCAGGAAAATTAAAAATCCAAATTTTGAATTCATGTTCCTATTTAATATACACCATCGTATCCTTTTTTTCCTTGTCCATCCTGTGATTAGAGACTTTGTGAGGTTTTAGGAGGTGCCGCAGGCAAAGCACCATCTCTCTTCCATGTTTCTCCTGCAAGTCATCTTTTTCCTTTTCATTTGGGCCATGTTTTCCTTCCTCCTTCAGAATCAATCATGCTTCACATTTTGACTGCTTTCCCCAGTTCTGTGAATTCCTTCCAATTTGCTGCCATCTTTTGGCTAATAAGCTGCCCAGTGTGCTTCCACTGGTCACCTCCTGGAGCCTCTCAGCTTACCTGGTGGTCTGCAGTCCTAATCCTGGGATAGCCAGGGCTTGCACCACTTTACAATGCTCTGTCACCCTTGTGCTCTCTAGGTGGCCTTTGCTGTTATTCTTTGTCATCCCCTCCCTTTTCTGAGTGTCTTTCAGGATTAAGGCGAGGTATGTGAGGCATTCAACTTGGGTACAAAATTTAAGGGGTTGCCACACAAAAAAACCCAGTAATCAAGATTTTCAAAAATCAATGTTTCTTTCTTTTTTTTTGCATTAATTTTGACTTTTTAGAATATCACATTGCAATTCTCCTGATTACTGCGTTTGTGTTTTTTAGGACCTCCTTAGATTTTGTGCCCAAGACAAGTACCCGACTTCACACCCCACCTCTCCCACTCTCCACTCCTCCTGGTTCTGCTCCTCCCCATTCTTTTCTGTTATTCCTCCAGTCTTCTAGCCCTTGTGGATTTATTCCTTATGGATTAATGTTCTGTTTACATCTTCTTCTAGATTGTTAATAAAGAGGTTAACATGTTCTCTAGGCCTTACTCCAACCCCGCCATTGCCTACCTGCTAACTGGGGCCCTCTGCTTAGGAAAAGAAACTGCATTTTCTCATGAGTTCTGCTGTTTACTGTCTCTTGGTGAGTACTTCTATCCCACCCAGGATTCTGTTATCCTCATCCAAGAGCCTTAATGGCTCCTGCACCAGGCTTGCCGAAGCTCCACGAGTGGCTTCAAAGATAAGCCCCTGTAAATAGAGCTTATGATTCTTGTTAACGTTGGGAGCTGACAGCATGTGTAGTCCAGCCAATTTGGATTAATTTTTCAAGGAAGATTTTGGTAGATGCCATGTCAGTAGCTTCTCTCAAGTCCCACTCTCTCATCTTGCCTTCAGTCTCCTTGGCCACTGGCTCATTTTTGTCAATCAGGAAAAGACATCGCTTCCATGGCTGGGCATGATTTTCTCCTTATAAGCGCCAGTTGCTCTTTCGTGCTTACAGCCCACTTGCCACATATAAACTGTGCTTCTTTGGTTGACCTCATTGTTTCAGAAGCAGCTTGAACTAGATTTACCTTTGTTTCTTTTCGTCCGAGGAGAAGATAGATTTTATCACATAAATTTCGTAAAATGGAAGGATGCTGTAGGATGGTACATCCTCTGCAAACAAGTACACACTTTTAGCAGCTCACATTTTAAAGAAGATTGTCATTTTCTTTGTTCTGTGTTATCAAAGTAGCAAATGCCCATGAAGCTAACTTGGGAAATAGAGAAAAACAGTAAATCACCCTTGTCCTAGTACCCAAAATAACCACTGTTTACCTCGTGGCACATTTCCTTCCAGTCCTTTGTATATATTTATCATGCTGTAGATGCAATTTTGTGTCTTTGCTTTCATATAACGTATCATAAATAGTCTCCATATTATTATGTAGTTGTTACACACATCATTTTTTAAGGATTGCATGCGTTTCAATCCAAGTAAATCTTTCTTTTTAAGATTTAATCATTCCCCCCTTTTTTTCCTTTTTGTCTTTTTTCGTGACCGGCAATGGATTGCAACCCTCAGTGTCGCGCCCGTACCGGACCAGGACCGGCAACGGGATCGCAACCCTCGGTGTTGCTCCCGCGCCTCGCTCAGCCAGTGAGCGGGAACCGGTCTGTATGTGGGATCCGAACCCTCGGCGGGAGCGCCGCCGCACTCCCAAGCGGCGCACTGTAGCAGTGCGCCACCGGGCCGGCCCTAATCATTCCCCTTTTATTAGTCACTTACATTATAAACAATGTTGTAAATAGCAATAAGGTAATCATCTTCATACATGTCTCTTTTTTTTTTTTGTTAGGATTATTCCATAGCTTAGATTGTTGGTGGTAGAATTACTGTATTAAGGGTGAGGATGAACATGTTGCTAAAACGCTTTAGAGAAGAGTTTGACCAGTGGTTAAAACCTCTATCAGCATTTGAGAGTACCTCTTCCCACTCCCATTCTGGCACTGGATGAAAGTAATTCTTATCAGTGAGTTACAGTTACCCTAGAAGTTACTCAGATAGGAATATAAATAATCGTGGTGCTCTTCACAGTCCTCTGGTACGTTCGTTTTATCCTGTTAACAGCATCAATGAAAGTAGCAATAACATCCCAACTGTTATCTGAAGCATTCCTTCGACCAGCACTGTTTGATAGAAATATATTCGATCCACGCATGTTAAATTTTCTGGTAGACATGTTAATAAAGGTAAAAAGAAACAGGTAAAATTAATTTTAACACTGTATTTTATTTAACCTAATATATTCAAAGCATTATCATTTCAGCCTGCGGAACTAGCCATGTGGCGGGTACTCAGTCGCCACACATGTTTAGTGGCTACTGTACTGGACAGCACCACTGTCAACCAGTGAGCCCAAAGCTCTACCCAACTCTCTCTTCTTTCTTTTAGACAGGCTGTTAAATTCTTTTCCATCTTTCTGTCTTAGTTTTGGTTTCCTCGAAAGCCAACTCTGAGACGAGGACTTGATGTGCAGGTCATTTATTGGGAGGTGATTCCAGGAAGCCTAAGGGAGCAAGAGGGAAAGAGAAGGGAAGATGGGGAATCCAAGAGGGGAAGTGACAGTGAGAAGGTGACTCCTGGGAGCAACTGAACTTAACCCTGCTGGGTACCATCTGAGAAACTGGCTGGAATTTGCATGAAAATTGCTCCTCATTCAAGATGGAGGGACTGGGACATCTATTTATTGACCCCCATCCTCCACCAATTAGTCATGGGTTGTCCCGAAGGGTGTTAACACCCCCACTCTTCTGGGTGTACCTGCTTGGGGCTGAGCAAACTCCTATGGTGCTGGAGAAGGCCCTCAGGCAAAGAAGAAAGACGCAGGCTCTCCAGGCAGGCTGGTCAGGTGCTGGAAGCTGCCTGCTGTAACTGTGAGTGAACTCGGGTGGATCAGGGAGGTGCGATGGGGCCTCAGCAGCCTCTGCCTCTGGGGCTATGTCAGAGTATAGTGAGTTCTTCTTGAATGGAGCTTGGTCCCAGCCTGGGTCATTCTCAGCCCATAGGAGTCATGGGTGATTAAGCCTGCGTTCTCATATATAAGCAACAAAAACGGATTCTGGCTAACTGTGCAAAAGGTAATTGATGGGGGGTGTTGGGGGCTTTCAGAATGTAACAGGGCAGGGGAAGAGGGTGCCAGGGGCCAGGTTTGGGAATGAGCAAGAATAAGATTTTTGTTCCATGATGTAAACTGGCAGCACAGTTAACATCTTGTTGTAGAAGAGCGTGGTTAAGATGCCCTATGGTTCCTCTGTTTGTTCCAGGGTAGGGAGTTGAGAGCAAGGTCACTTCGGCTTCCTTCTAGAAGGTTGCTGCCTTAAATTATCCTCCCACTTACATGACACACAATGGAGGAGAGATAATTTCCTGATGGGAAATCAAGTTGCTATTAGGGAGTGAATGCTGGGTGGCTAAAAATGGACAGATAACCACTGCAGAAGGAGATTGGGCTTTATGGTGAAATCTGAGTAAGATTGTGCCAATCAATTTCCTGGTTTTGATAACACATTATGGTTTTGTAAGATGTCACCATTGAAGGGGGCTGGATGATGGGTACATGGGAAGTCTCTGTACTATTTTTGCAACTTCTTGTGGGTCTATATCATTTCAAATTAAAAAGTAAAAAAAGAAAAGAAAAAAAGGAAGAAAGGGGAATCGGGCTTGGAGTGGAATTTGGAGAAAATGGAGTATCCAAACTTCACCTTTACCTCAACCTTGTCCTCAAGGGCACCGCAACTACAAGGGCTAAATCTTTAGACCTAAACTTACTACTCACGCCTTCCAAACCTGGGGAGGGTTTAGCACCCGTTTATTTGGGTTACAATGCGTTTCTTGCCCTACTCAATTTATTATATTTTTTGAAGTTTATATTTAAGATTTGATGTTGATCTGCAATTAATTGGATAGGATTGCAAACAGGCCTGAAAGGGAACTGAGAATTGTGCAAACCCTGCTTTCTTCCTACTGACTCCTGGCAGATTTCCCAAAAGTGACAGGATGACATTGACACTGGGTAGGCGGAGGCCCAATGGGGCAAGTTCACAGCTAGAGGAGATCAACTCTAGAGGCTCTAGGAGGGGTCAAATCATAAAGGCAGAAAGCTTCAGCCCAGCCCTTTGATCCCTGTAAATTACTTAGTCAGGTGCAGCACCTGGTAAGAAGGGGGTAGGGTGAGACCACTTTTGCTGAGACATTCCCTCTAAATAGCAGCTATTTCTTTATGTGGCTTCCCAAACATGGCTTATTCTGAGGGGATCATTAAGTTTTGAAATGTGACTATTGATATGAAGACAATCAACCCCTTAGAGAATGAGATGCTTTCATTATTTCTTCCTGCAATGGTTGAATGTCAGTGTTGCTAAAAGAAGTCTGGGCCCATGGTCACAGATGCTGCCAATGTCAGTGCAGAGTGCCATCGATTTAGACATAGCCACAACTCCCAGGCAGTGGGTGCTGGGGAGCCATTGCTTGTCGAAACAAGATCTGTGAGACTTCCACCCTCATTCAGCCATTACATTTCTACTAATAATTCTGTAATAAACATTTGGCCAATCAGATTGATTCCAATTGATGGGTTTAGATAGGCTTAATCTAAACAATAATAGTAATTTGCAATGATAGAAAACACTGAGACATATTTTTCCCACTGTCTAAGTGATTCCCTGGGAGTAAGTCAAGCATTTAGGGAGGTGCGCTCATGTCTGCAGGGCTCTGGGGCATTGCTCAATCAGCTAGCGCTGTAGGTACTGGGAGGTCCCCAGTCCCTTTTGTGAATCTGTGCATGGCCCAGCCCTGGGAAGACCCAGGCTCACAATCTGCACGTCATCCTTCTTCCCAGGAAGGCAGAGTGTTTTATGGGTATGATCTCATTCTTCCTTCTCAGAACTCTCTAGAGGCTGCAAGGTCTCTGCTTTGGGGATGCTGCTGGCAGATTCCTTCTTTTTATCAAGACCCCTTCCACCACCCACTTTCTTTCTAAAGTGGCAGCAAGAAGAGCCTCCTTCCCTGGCTTTTTCGGAAGAGTTCCGAAGGAGCTACACAGTGTCCTTGAGGAGGAGGGAGAATGCATCCTCTCTTTGTATCATGGGATTTATAGTTGGGGAAGGTTTGCATCTAATTCTGGCTCCACCATGTGGGTGACCCTGGTGAGGCTGTTTGCACTCCCCAAGCCTCGGTTTCCTGTAGGATCAGGGAAGATAACACCACCATGTGCTGTGGAGACATTCAATAAATGATAGCTACCTCCACAAGATGAGTAGAGGGCTGCTATTAATAACATTAACTTTGTAGGCTCACGGAGATGGTTAAAGGGATCCTTACTGAGTCTGGAGTGAGTACCCTGCGTTCTAGTCCAGAGTGCCCTCTGTGGGTTATGCACATGCTGTTGTGGTTACAATGCTGGCTCAGGGATCAGAACATGCATTCACCATTACCACGATCAGGTGCATCACCTGGGACAGGTGTGCTGCAGTGGAAACAACATGACTTTTAGATTCAGACAGAGTCTGTCTGTTGAAATCCTGACTGCCATTGATGAGTTGTGTGATCTGGGCAAGCCACTTGCCTTTGCATGAAGCTGAGTTTCCACATCGGTTAAGTGGAGAAACTGATGCCATCCAGAGGGGTGAGAAGAGGAGTTATTAAGTAAAGCACTTAGCAGGCTGCCTGGCACATGGCAGGTCTTCTGTACACATCTCTTCCAGATCCTTTCCTTCCCTGCTCTCCAATCAGGCCACCCTAAGAATCAACCTCCTGTGGTTGAAATCAGTGATGATATGAGAACACCCTCCCATCCTTCCCTCCTTTTTTCCCTTTTCCCTCTACTCCCTGAAGACAGAATTAGCTTTTTCCAGGGAAAGAGTAGATGTTTGACTTTAGGATCCAAATTGAGGTTCTTGCCTGAGAACATTTCTCCATGTGTTTGAGATTCCTAATCAAGGAAAAACATTTATGTTTACACTGAGGTAAAAATAGCCCTTGGTTTTACCTTCTGTGCGAGGCAGAATAATGCCCCCAACCCCTGAAAAAAACCCCACAAAAACCAAAAACCAAAAATAATCAGGTCCTAATCCTTGGAATGTTACTTTGTAAGGAAAAGGGTCATGCAGATGTGATTAAATTAAGGATCTTGAGATGGGAAGATTATCCCAGATTATCCGGTGGTTCCTAAACACAATCACATGCATCCTTATAAGAGAGAGGCAGAGGGTGATTTGACCATGAACAGAGAAGAAGGCCATGTGAGGCTGGGGCAGAGAGAGATTTGAAGGTACTGGCTTTGAAGATTGGAGTGATGTGGCCACAAGCCAAAGAATGCCAGCAGCCACTAGAAAGAAGCTAGAACAGGCAAAAACCAGATTCTGCCCTAGAGCCTCCAGAGAGAGTTCAGCCCTGCTGACACCTTGATTTCAGCCCAGCAATACTGATTTCTGACTTCTGGCTTTCAAACTGTGAGAGAATTCATTTCAGTTATTTTAAGCCACCGAGTTTGTGGTAATTTGTTATGGCAGCCATAGGAAACTAACACACCTTCATACTGTTGGGGCAAACCTGTGGGCCACCTCACTTGGTGGCCTCATTTCGTTGAGAGGGTCAATACCCTGGCTACATGTAGACCCCAGGGGTGGGAAAGCAAACCTCTTCCTATTGGAGATTTAATCACACTCTTGTCCTACTTATGTGCCCAGACTCGCCAAAGGTGCAGCAGTTGCTTGGATAGTTCAGGGTTGTTGGTCAAAGAAAGCTGGCTTGATATAGGGTCACTTTTGTGGCCATGCAGTGGAAGTTTTAATGGTGATATTAGTTAAGGGGCTATAGTGACCGGAGCCCTGGCTCAGTCCTCAAAGGAAGACACTGCAGGGCAGAGTTAGTGACATGTTTCATTGGCTGTGCCAGCTCTGATTGCTTGGGGAGGTTGCCTGCTTATTGAGAAAGAGCTTGAGGCTGGGGCCAGGCTACAGGAAACAGAAATGAGCTGCTCAGGAGGCTGTGCTTTGGTATTGCCACACCCATGTAAGGCAGGATGGAGCCTCAGAGCCACGATTCCTGTTTGCCTTGCTGTGATCTATGATCCACTGTCAGATGGGATGCAAGTCATTTGTTAATATTCAAATGCCGACTTTTGCAGAAGATTTACTTCTTTTAATGAATTAGGGCAGATTCATGGTGCTTTAACTAACCTACATTCTGATATGTTTTCTTGAGTAGGACAGAAAGGGGTGGAGTTTTAGTTAGCACACTGGGAATCACTCATCATCTTGGGGACACTTGTCTGGCAGGTGAGTCATGGAGATAAAGAGAGTTCGAGAGCCATGACCAAGGAACACTTACCTCTTCCCTCCAGTCCACAGATATGGTCGAAGGTGTGTAATCTCCCCACCTATGTGCCCATGGCTGACATCATTAATTGATCGCAGCATTATTAGGCTTGGACTCAGGCACAAAATACATGTCAACACAATGCTTTAGTTTTCCACTCTCAACTGATCAGGGTTGACATTCGAGGGGATGTGCATTTGTCATTCCTGCTAATTCCTTACCCGGCTTTAAGACACCATGGACGTGCCCTGATGCTCAGCATGGACACTGGTTTTTCCAAAGTGTCTTTTGAGGCATCCATTTAACGAGAGGTCTGACCACCCCCACACTTCCTTCTATCAGGAAAGTTAAGCTGCAGGGAGTGAACCCAGTTCCTGATTTAGCATGACACTCCTTTCACAGCCATGGCAAATGTCCAAGGAGAGGTCAGACCCTCCACTCCTCTAGGCCCTGGCTCTTCTCTGGGTCACAGGGATCACGGAGGAGGCATCGGACCTACATTTAGAAATGAGAACATGTCCTGAGATGGGCGCTGATCTTTTTAAAGGTGAGAATCTTGGTCAGATGCCTTGAGTGTGCACCAGGCTCTCAGAGGGGCAGGCCAGAGGACTGCACCCACGCTGTCCTGGAAACTGTGCCTTTTTGCACTGTTTAGGGCTAGAGGCCAGGTGCTTGCTGCCTGGGTGCAGGAGACAGGAAGGAGCAGCCAGCATCAGGTGACTAGGCAGAAAGATGCGGTGGACTGTGGGGTGAGGATGCTTGAGGGAGGCAAACAAATGCACAGCTATGTCCTGGAAGTTACCAGCAGGGTGGCGTTGTGAACTTGTTCATCTGTTTGGCATCACATACCCAGGAGAAGCTGCACAGATATCTGATGTCATGGTCATTTCTGGAGGAGAATGACCGTGGCTGGATTTGCATTAATTGCTTTTCCCATAGAGATTCTGAGATCTCGCTCTCTCCCCTTCTTTATGTAGATATTTATAGAGGAATGATTATCTTTGTGACTTAGGGCCTGCTTGCCTTCCTTCCTTCCTTCCTTCCTTCCTTCCTTCCTTCCTTCCTTCCTTCCTTCCTTCCTTCCTTCCTTCCTTCCTTCCTTCCTTCCTTTTTCTTTCCTTTCTCCCTTCCTTCCCACTTTTCTTTCTTCATCCAAATGTATGGGCATCCACTAGGCACCACAGACAGTTGTACATTGTTTTATTGTGCTTCACTTTATTGCGCTTTGTAGATATTACATTGTTACAAATTGAAGGTTTGTGGCAACTCTTCCTGGAGCAGGTCTGTCAGCACCATTTTCCCAGCAGTGTGTGCTCACCATGAGTCCTGCGTCACATTTCAGTAACTCTCACAATATTTCAAACTTTTTCATTACTATTGTATCTGTAATAGTGATCTGTGATTAGTGATCTTGGATATTACTATTATAATTGTTTTGGGCACCATGAACCGTGTCCATATAAGATGGCAAATTCAACTGATAAATGTTGTGTGTGTTCTGACTGCACCACTGACTGGCCAGTCCCCTCTCTCTCTCCCTCCCTGTCCTCATGTCTCTCTATTCCCTGAGAACCCAAAATATTGAAACTAGTAATAATCTCACAATGACCTCTAAGTGTTCAAGTGAAAGGAAGAGTCGCAGGTCTCTCACTTTAAACCAAAAGGTAGAAATGATTGAGCTCAGTGAGGAAGACCTGTTGAAAGCGAATAGAGGCCAAAAGCTAGGCCTTTTGTGCAAGCAGTTAGCCAAGTCGTGGATGCAAATGCAAAGTCCTTGAAGAAAATTGAAAGTGCTACTCCAGTGAACACACCAATGATAAGGAAGGGAAACAGCCTTATTGCTGACAGGGAGAAAGTTTTTGTGGTCTGGAGAGATCAAACCAGCCACAACATTCCCTTAAGCCTAAGCCTAATCCAGAGCAAGGCCCTAGCTCTATTCAATTCTATGAAGGCTGAGAGGTGAGGAAGCTTCAGGAAAAAAGCTTGGAGTTAGCAGGGTTGGTTCATGAGGTTTGATAAAGCAGCAGCAGGGTTTGGGAGGACTGACTCCAATTTGAAAGAAGTTCCACTGTGGGTAAAATGCTATCAAACAGCATCTCCTCATCTACAGAGAAGTTTCTCGTGAAAAGAATAGTCCATTGGTTCTGCAAACTTCACTGTTGTCTTATTTAAGACATTGCCACAGCCAGCCCAGCCTTCAGCCACCACCACCCCGATCAGTCAGCAGTCATCAGTTTCTAAGACAAAGAAACAATAAATGTTTGAGGTCATGAAAAAAAAAAAAGTCAGTGGTTGCCAGGATTTCAGGGGGAGGAAGGGAGAGATGAATAGGTGGAGCACAGAGGATTTTTAGGGCAGCAAACCTATTGTGTACGATACTTGTAATGATAATTACATGACATTATGCATTAGGAAAAGCCCATAGAACTGTGCAATACAAAGCAGGAACTCTAATGTAAAATTAAGTTAATAATACATCAATATTGATTCATAATTGTAACAAATGTACCACACTAATGCAACATGCCAGTGATAGGAGCAACTGTGGATGTGGGTGGGGAGAGGGTATGGGAACGATCTGTGCTTTGTATTCAATGTCTCTGTAAAACTAAAACTGCTATAAAAATAAAGAAAAACAAACAAAAAGAAATGGAAAAAAAAAACCCATCAAGGCAAGACCCTTTAGAAGCTAAAAGATTACAACTCTCTCAAGGCTCAGATGATCGTTAGCATTTTTAAGCAATAAAGTATTTTTTAATTAAGGTATGTGCATTATGTTTTTAGACATAATCCTATTGCACATTTTAATAGACTACAGTAAACATAACTTTTATATGCACTGGGAAACAGAAAAATTTGTGTGGCTTCCTTTATGGTGGTGGTCTGAAACTGAACCTGCAATCTCTGGGGTATGCCTGTACTTGTTGACATGTTAGGATTGAGAAGTAAATAAAACAGTCCCTGCTCTCATGAAACTTACATTCTGGGGAGGAGGGAGAAGGAGAGACAAACGATAACTAAATAAATGAATGTGTGTGGTATCAGGCAGTGATGAGTGCTAAGATGGAGCGGGGGAGCTCTCCGGATAGGAAAGCCTCACGGATAAGGGCCAGCCGAGCAGAGAGGGAGTGCATCCTACAGACATCTGGGGGAAGAGGAAACATCAAGAGTGAGGCCTGGGGGGTCACTCAGGTGCCATGGCTGATGTGGGAAGGGGCATCGTCAGTACTCACTAGCCACCACATGATAAGGTTGGTTCGTTATGCCCATCGAAAACTAGAGCCCATGGAACTTTTTGTTTCGAAGACCAAAGTAGTACACAATGGCACAGGAGTTTCAGCAAATTCAGAAAGGCACAAGAAGCAAGTAACCATTGCCTACTTTCCTACCACCCAGAGATAATTCGACCCATGCACTGCTTTAAATAAAAGTCACATTGAATTACACTGTGCCTACTTCATTCATTCAACAGAAATTTATCGAGCACCTGTTATGTGCCGGGAACTATTTTTCTCATGGGGGATATATCAGTAAATAAAACAGACAAAAAATCTGCCCTTAGGGAGCTCACATTGGAAGAGGGAGAAATGGACAACCCAGCAAATAAACACAATACATAAATTGTCAGATGGTGATAAATAGTAAAGAAAAAAATGGAATTGGGAAGGAGGACAGTGTGTTGGGGGGAAGGTGCAGTTTCTGAGAGGAAGGCTGTAGAAAGAAGTCCTCACTGAAAAGGCATTATTTGAGTAAATCTGATGAAGGTGAAGTAGGGAGTCATGTAATTCTGGGAAAGAGCAGGGGAGTGCCAGTGCAAAGGCCCTGAGGTGGGACTGTGCCTGGCTCTTCAAAGACCAGCAAGGAAGACAGTGTGGCTGGAAAGCAGGGAGGAAGGGGAAGAATAGGAGAAGGTGAAATCAGTGAGCTTATGCAGAGCCAGGCCACAAAGGGCCTTCCAGGCCATGGTAAAGACCCTCACAGCCATTCTGAGTGAGTGGGGAGCCTTTGCAAAATATAAAGCAGGGGAGGGACGTGGGACAACTTGTGTTTTAGAAGGGGCCACCCTGGCTGTTGTGTGGGAACCACAGGAACGGCTGCTGGGTACAGTAGTGCAGGTTGATCCTGCTCGAGGGCTGGAGTCGAGGCTGGAGGAGGTGTCAAGATGTGGTGTTCAGATTTGTCAGAGGGGAGCATCTTTCTCAAAGTCGTCCAAGGTGCCCTAAGGCTAATAGTGACCCACTAGTCTTGTAAATGGCTTCTTCCTCTTAAGAACATGTCAGGAACATTTTTCCTATGTCTTTAAATAGTCTTCAACAACATGCTTTTTAATGGTCGAGCAGTATTACATCATCTGGGGGCACCATAATATGGTTACTCTCCTGTGTTAGACATTTCGTTGTTCCTAGTTATGCACTATTTTAAAAATGTGCCGATGGATGTCATTGTACATAAATCCCCATGTACATCTCTGATTATTTCCCTGGGCTAGCTTTCTAGAAATGGAGTGGTTGGGTTATATCAGATGCATTTTTAAGGCTCTTGGTTATTAAATTATTTTATAGATAATAGAGCAGAGTACAGATAATAGAGCGGGTCAGGTGAGTAACTGACCTCAGGTGCGTAGCCAGGAAGTGGTAGGGTGGGATTTGAATGCAGGAGTGTTGGTTTCCAGACCCATCTTCCCTCCATCACACCATACTGAGGACAGCTTAGAGGTCCCTCAGCCCACAGCTAGGGCTCAAGTGGCCTTGGCTTTGGTGGCTTTGATGGTGATGATAGCTGAGGAGATAAAACTAAATAGCTTTCTTTTATCAACTTTCTTCTGGGAACTACGCTCAGCACAGAATGTGGATTTTCCCATCAGACACTCGGAGGAACCCCTAAGAGGCAGTAATATATTCAGTAATATATTTTAGACTTGGGGACACTGAAGGTCAGAGAAGTTAAGCAGCCTACCCAGGGTCACACAGCTATAAAATGGTGAAGCCAAGATTGAGCCCTGTGTAATACCTGCATTCTCAGCCATCCCTGCGCTAGGGCCTTCCAAGATGGGAACCACGTTCACTGGTTTCTCGAATGATAAACACCAGCTCATGTAGGCTGTTGGTTCATTTCACAGCACGCACCTGGCCGCCAGCTTTCACGCCGCCCTAGCTTTAACAGTAATAATTGTTATTGCTATTATTACCATATTGCTTTTATGTTAGTACCATATAATATTATGGTTATACATTATATATGCTGATATGTGTATACAATTATATACACTAACATTGTATATATTACGTTACTATCACTTCGTGTTATTACAACTACTATTACTACATCATTACCATCAATATCACATTATTACTACGGGTCTTACCATGCTCTGGTTTCTCCTTCTGGGGCCCAGGCTGAAAGGACAAGAGCGTGTTTTGCTCATGGAGGACAGCAGCAGGACAAGAGGATGAGCGGAAACATCTCATGTCTCTTAGGTTATTGCCTCATATTATTACTGTAGTAATAATAACAATAACAGTAATAATAAGAATTATTATTATTGCTATAGTAAACACAGGAGCTGATGTCACCAAGCCAGCCACTGGGCAGGGTTTTGCTGTCTTTCCCCACAACAACCCCCTGAAGTAGACACTTTTATTTGACCCACTTTACAATTGGGGAAACCAAGGCCCAGAAAGTTTCATGACTTATCCAAGGTCTCAGAGCTCATCACTGATATATTTTTAACAGCTTTATTGAGGCTTGATTTACTCCCAATCGTGTGGACATATTTAATATACACTTTGAGGTTTTGACGTTGTGTGTGTGATCTCCCCACCCTTGTGCCTCATGAAACTATCACCACGATCACGACGCCGAATGTCTCCTACAGCTGCCCAGCGTCCCCGGGCTCTGGTGCTGGTGCAGACGTCCTTTTTTGGGAATCTCCCGTGGGTCCATGGATGGTGCTTCTTTTAGCTCTCCCTCGCCCCCGCCCATGGATCTCAGGAGGGAAGCCTCAGCACCGCCTAGGCTCCTTTTTCATGGGCTGCATTCCTGCTGGCAACAGCCACCAGAATTTGCCAGGCCAAGTGACAAGGGAAGCTTATTTTCTGGGGCAGTGCCTCCAGCAAGAGGGACTCAGTGGGGGTAAAATGCAAGGAAGTTGAGACAGACAGCATCCCCTCCCTGGACACCCTCCAACATCCCTGGAGCCACTTGCGAAAGACCCAGCTGAGTGGTCCCCTGTGGAGCCCCTCCACCTTTCCTTTCCAGCCTGTGATCCTGATTTACTCTGCTAGCTGGTTCCCACTTCCACACACATGCCTTTTATGACTCCCTGGGGGCCACTTTGCCTCTGGGGAACTTGCCGTGTGCTGCTAATTGTTATATATCTTCACATCACACTCAGTTAATACTCAGATGAACTGTGTGGGCAAAGTGATTTTAAACTCTGTGTGTGTGTGTGTGTGTGTGTGTGTGTGTGTGTGTGTGTCTGTGTGTCCCATTGCTAGAAATCTTTCTGGGACCTAATACGTTGATGCAACCATTTTGAGCTGGGTCTGCTCCAGAAGAGATTAAGTAACTGATGTCAAATCACAGAGCCAGGAGGGCTGGGCTGGGAAGGATGCCCTGGCTCTTGTTCTCTTAGGCTTGGACTGCGGAAAAATTGCTTTCTGATGGCCACAGAGGGTGGAGAGCACACGCAGATCACTGTGAAGAGAGAGACTGGGGTAATCAGCCCCACAAGTGTCCCAGGCAAGGAGAAGAGGAGTGTGTCTTCTACTTCCACCTGGAACCCAGCACATGAGGCTGGAGCTGCTGGAGACCCCACTCCACATTCAAGAGGCCAGCATCTGCCCCTGGGGGCCTAGCACAGCTCAGTTTGTGCTTATCACAGTCTTCTAGGGTGACCGAACATTGTCCAGGTCTGTCTCCCTGCTAGACTGGAAAAGGACTGTGCCTTTCCCCTGCCCCTAGTAGTGCGATGCTTGCAGAACTTGTCTGTGTGTTGGAGCCAGCTGGGGAGCTCCACACAGTGCTGACGTGTGGGTCCCGCCCTAGCCATTCTGATTCTATTAATCTGGGGTACAGCCTGGGCTTTAGAATTTCTTTTTTCCCTTTTTGTCTTTTTTCGTGTCCGGCAATGGATCGCAACCCTCAGTGTCGCGCCCGGACCGGACCAGGACCGGCAATGGGATCGCAACACTCGGTGTTGCGCCCGCACCTCGCTCAGCCAGTGAGCAGGAACTGGTCTGTATGTGGGATCCGAACCCTCGGCGGGAGCGCCGCCGCGCTTCCCAAGCAGCGCACTGTAGCAGTGCACCACCGGGCTGGCCCGGCTTTAGAATTTTTAAAAGATCCCCAGGGCATTCAAATGTGTGGCCAAATTTAGACCTACAGTCTAGCACAGCACTGTCTAATTGGAATTTAATGAAAGCCACTTTTAAATTTTCTAGTAGCCATATTAAAAAGAAAAAGAAACAGATGAGATTATTTCTAATTATGTGTTTTATTTAACCCAATATATCAAAAATATTATCATTTCAACATGTTATCAATTTTAAAAATTAATGAGATATTTTAAATCCTTTTTTTGCCCCTACTAAGTCTTTTTGAAATTCAGTGTTTTTTTCAATCACAGCACATTTCAGCTTAGACCAGCCACCTTTCAGGTACTCAATAGCCACATGCAGTTAGTGGCCACTAAATTGGACAGTGCAGGTCTGGCAGATAGTAGGTGCTCAATGAAAGTTTTCTTTTTTTTTTTTCTTTTTTCTTTTTTTGTCTTTTGTCTTTTTCCGTGTCTGGCAACGGATCGCAACCCTCAGTGTTGCCCCCGTACCGGACCGGGGACCGGCAACGGGATCGCAACCCTCGGTGTTGCTCCCGCGCCTCGCTCAGCCAGTGAGCGGGAACCGGTCCGTATGTGGGATCCGAACCCTCGGGCGGGAGCGCCGCCGCGCTTCCCAAGCAGCGCACTTATCCAGTGTGCCACCGGGCCGGCCCGCAATGAAAGTTTTCTGAACACACGAACAAATGACAGAAGCAGTCGTGTGCGGTATCTGCAGTGTGGAAACTGGGCAATGGCTCCACAGGTTAGAAAAGGGTGGTTTGTTGGCAGAAGTCTGATCTTTTAGCATTGAGGCATCAGACACCAGTCCGGTCCATGAAGCCTTCCCAGTCGGCCTTCATCCCACTCCTGCACTCCACTCTGTGCCTCGGACTGCAGTGCCTCCATACCCTAGGTTTATGCTGTCATTGTCACGGTCTATGTCACACTGTACTATTATTCTCTGTCTCTCACGTAACCTACAAGCTCCATAAGGCCATAGTCATGTCCTCGTAATCTCTGTATTCCTAGTGGGCAGCATAGTTTTTACGCAATAGATATTTGTGGAATGAAGCAATAAACTCACAATAACATGGCAAGGAGACTCTACTGCCGTAGAGACCAGTTTTATGGGACAAGACTAGGAAGGGCAGGTCTTGGGTGGAAGGCAGAACTCACTCAACTGCTCTTTTGTCGTCTGGTTATTAGAGGTTGTAACCATGTATCTTAGTCAGCTACTGCTGCGTGACGCTGGGTACCATCCCCCCCGCCCCAACTCAGATGCTTCCAATAAGCCTCTATTTCTTGCTCCCAGGCCTGTGGGTTGGCTGGGTTTGGCTGATTCCAGTTCGGCTTGGCTGCATTTGGCGCCAGGTTGCAGGTTTGTCCCTGTTCTGCACCACGTTTTCATGCTGGGGTCCCAGTTGAAGGTGCAGAGCTTGCTCTTCTTGTGGTAGATGGCGGGTGGACAAGAGGATAAGCAGAAACATGCTGTGTCTCTTAAAGCCTTGGCTTAGGACTCTCGTTGTCATCTCTCTTGTGTTTCTTTGTCCAAAGCAAGTCACCCAGCCAAGCCCAGAGTCAGTGGAGCATGGAGGGGGTGGTGGATGTGAATATTTGTGAGCAGTCATCCAATCTGTCACACTGTCATGGGCTTCCCTGGAGATGGTGATGGCGCTCCTGCCTCCAGAGCCCCTCCCTTATCTGGGTGCTGTTTGTTTTCAAGCCTGTTTCTCTATGCAGGGAGAGAAGTGGATGGGGGTTTTGTCAGCCAGGGCTTCTTTGCTGCACCTAGATTGCTTCTGCTTTATTTGACACTGGCCATCATATTTTCCACCTTTTGATCCTGTGAACTGGTTAGCCTAAGAATTCCTGGTAAACTCTCACCTTGCTTTCTAGGGAAGCAGTCAAGTCAGTCCCTGAGATATAGGTTATCCCAACTGGGCAGCGAGCACAGACTGTGCGCACACCCATATTGGTTTTGCACACGCTGTTGGTTATATTCCCCCTGTCAAGTGGAGGCTGTGACTGTCCACAGGCCAACCAGAGTGAACAGTGGCTGCCAGCACACCCTTCTCGGCTGTGCACCTGTAGGAGGGCTGCTTGCAGGTGAAGGCTTTCCTGAGGCTTAAGAAATGGACTCACTCATTTGCTGCCCCCCTGACAACCTTCAGCTCTGCTGGGCCAGAGAGCAGGGGGACATCTTCGTGTGCATGCAGCTGCAGAGGAGACTCAACAAGGTGAGGGAGGTAAGGAAGAAGGAGGGGGAGCTGGAGCAGTGGCCATCCTTCTGTCCATCTGGCTTGCACCTTCAAAGTTCACTCCACTCCAGAGACCTTGCCTGAGCCCACGATTGAGCTCAAATCGGGGGCTCTGGGCCATCTCCAGAGGAACCTGCTTGCAGTGATATTTTGAGTAAAGACACTGCTTCTAACGAAGCAGAACAGAACTCCTGGCCTGCTCGCTCTCTCTCCTGCAGCCGGCAGACCTCCGTGGGCTCTGAGGAGCACAGCCCTGGCTGTGAACAGAACAGTTTTACCCTGAAACAGCCCAACCCTGCTAATTTCTCTAGGCTTCTCCTGGTATCAGCTGCTTTTAGGATCTCCGTTTTTCAGCAGGGTGCAGGGGAGCGAGTGGGCAGTGGGACACCTTTCTAGTTGGTTGAAGTCTCTTGGGAAATAGGAACTTTGAACACAGTTTGAACCTTGAAAGGTTCAGGTTCCTCTTCTCTTGGCACAGGATGATTTCCTGTTTCGAAGAAAAAAACTTGGGATTTTAAGAGCTAAAAAAAAGGCACTTGGACACGAAACAGCTCTTACAAAACAACATGTTGATGAGTTAAGTATAAATGAATCAGAGACATATGGATTAAATTTCCCTTGCAATCCACAGGGGCTTCAAAATTAGGGGAAGAGTGTTTGTTGAAATGTGTGTCTGTCTCCGTCAGGGTCGGGGCAGAATCAGAGGCTGTGGGGTTGCTGGGGAAGCCTTGCCGACCCCCTCACCCACTTCCTCCTCCCCCAGTGATAGGGCTTCGAGCCAAGGAAGTTACTGCAAGCCTTAGGTTTGTTCTTTGTCCTCCTTGAGCCTGGAGTCCTTTTGCTGTTAATTGAATTGTTCCTCACACAGCTCCCCTGTGCCTTCAAATAGGGGAATGGGCCAATGTGCAATTCCTGCAAGGACCTTGAACCTGTGGGGGGAGAAGAATTGACATGAGTCACTTGATACGTGGGATATTGCCACCCACTCCTTCTCGATTGTGAACCATCCCATCTTGGCCTGTCCTGTCTTATCTTTCCAGGCAACTGAGATCTACTGTTGTTCAGACACGTCTATTAGAAATACCACCCCCTGGGCTGGCCTGGTGGCGCACTGGAGAGTGTGCCGCTTGGGAGTGCAGCGGCGCTCCCAACGAGGGTTCGGATCCCATGTGGAGACCGGTTCCTGCTCACTGGCTGAGCGCGGTGCGGGCGCAACACCAAGGGTTGCGATTCCGTTGCCGGTCCACGGTACGGGCGCGACACCGAGGGTTGCGATCCCATTACCGGTCAGTAAAAAAGACAAAAAGGAAAAAAAAAAAAAAGAAAAACCACCCCCTGGTGGCCAGGCGAGGGAGGACCATGCAGGGGTGGGGCAGAGGGTTGGTGACTTCTGTTTCGGATCTCCTAGATACCGTACTTGCTGTCAGAAGAAGGCAGGAGCTAAAAGACTTCTGGTCTCACAATAGGAATAAGGGTACCGGAGGGAGGATCAGCTTTTCTCACCTAGAATCTTCCAGATCCCCAAAATGTGTTGGCCTTTGAATTTTTATTCTTCCTTCTCAATTTTTGACCAAGGAGCAGAGAAACAGTATATTTGGAGAGACCCTGAGCTTCTAGAACTGTTGTTGTTTTGCTGTAGGAACCTTTGGTCCAGAGACATCTTAATGGAAGCCCCTGTGTAAAACAGAGAAAGAGCTTTATCAGATGTGTCAGGAGCAAACACTCTCTGCCCCCAATTAGAGCCCTTCCTCCCCTGCTTGGTGGGACCTCTCATGCCTTCCTCCCCTGCTTCTTCTCTTTGAAACACAGTTTGAGAGCACAGCAGTGTTCTAGAACAGGAATCACTAAATTCTTTAGTCCTTAGTGCCAGCAGCAAAGTTCGTAAGTGCCTCATGGACATTGAGTTGAGTGAAAGAAGGCAGACGCAAAAGAGAATGTGCGACGTGGTTTCATCTGCACGAAGTGCTGCAGTAGCAAAACTAATCAGTGTCGACAGATGCCAAGTAGTGGTTCTGTCTGATAATGATTGGGAGGAAGCTTTCTTGGGGCACTAGAAAATGTTCTGTATTTTCACCTGGGTGGTGATGACACAGATATAAACATCTATACACATATGAACATTTCTTGAGCACTTGAGATCAGTGCTCTTGATGCTCTTAATTGTGTGTATGTATGTGTTCAGCTCATTAAAAAGTAAATAATCATCATCTGGGCAAACCATGATCAGGCGGACCCTTTAGCTCAGTGATCGAGGGTCTGGGCTTGGAGATTGTTGATATAGGGAGAAGGCAGAGCCCACGTGGAGCAGCACACGGGCAAGGGTCAACCATGGCAAGAAAAAGCAGTGTCTTCTCCATAAAGCAGGACTTTGGTGACAGGGAGGGCCACAGCGAAGCTGAGGGCACCTGGGTGGGTTCTGATTGAATGGCCTCAGGCTCATCAGAAAGACAAAATGCAGAGTGAGGTGGTGGGCAGGGGGCTTAGTGGGGCTCTGGGGTTACGATATAGAGGAACAAGTTGGTGTGTGAGCCACTCCTGCCTCAGCCACTTCTTGCCACCATCTATGGAGGGACCATCACACCCTTTCTGCACCACTTTGATATGAAGAGGAAGCTGGGGACTCTGAGGGACGGGGACCACTGCCCACACAGCCCTCATCCCCCCACCCTTATCAACTCAGAGGGACTTGGCATGTTGGAAGCACACGAAAGGATAGAGAGTCCACAACTAGCTGCCAGGCGTCCAGAAAGGGCTGAGCACATCACAGGCAGTTGGAAAGTTGCTCAAAGACATGGAATTAGCCTTGCTGGGCTAGCGTGTCTGGGCTGTGGCTGGGAAGCCCAGTTGGCCATTGGGACTGAGGACTGTGGTCTGGACCAAGCGTGGCAGCCGCTTGCCTAGTTCCAAAACTCCAATGGGAGCAGGGGGGTGTGTTGGGCTGCTGTCTGGTTGTCCAGCAGGTGAGGGACACCTCCCACCCATCCTACCCATCTCTCCCCATCCCACCCTTCTGTCCCCTTCTGAGCCTGGGTGTCATGGGATCCGGGCCCTGAGCTTTCTGTCTCATTTCTAGTCTATATGTGGAAGCCTGAACCTCAGCCAGGCCAGGCACACTCGTGTGGTAGGGAGATTTCAACAATCTTTTGGAAAAGTTTTCTTTCCAACCCAAGCAGCTGCCCTTTGCCAAACCATGCTAGAAGTGAACTATGCACAGCTCTGCCTTAGAACCCGCCCCCCCCCCCCCCCCCCCCCCCCCCCCCCCCCCCCCCCCC
>NW_007726379.1:231557-302990 GCF_000696425.1 Galeopterus variegatus | reverse complement strand
CCCCCCCCCCCCCCCCCCCGCAGCTAATTCATCCCAGCCTCTTGTTTAGTGCTAAGGCAAGTGGAACCAAACACGATGACTCTCTGAGACTTAAGTTGCCATATACTGACACTTTCATTCTCGAGAGATAAGTCACTTATTTTTGGACATGACTGTTTAGACTAGCACTGCCAGCTGCATCCCTGTGTGCCCACTTTCCTTCCTTGCCAATGCAGGTGCCACATTGAGACCACATTGAGGACACTAGAGCCATGCCTGCTTTCCCAACCTACTGCTGTCCACTTCTGATGAAAACCAGGCCAGGGGCTGGCCTCTGCCTTTTTGGCTCTGGGTCTCAGCTCCTCCTTTCACCAGTCTGGGGTCCTTTGGCCCCAAGGTCGGAAGAACCAAGTCATTATGGGGTTTAGCCAAACCTACCGGGACTTTCCGTAAGTGATGTTTGGTCCTTGGGCCCGTGGTGGCTTTTAGAGTGACTTTCCCTTGTAAATTGCCTTTGAGCTCTAATAAGCTCTCAAAAATCAGCATGAAGAAGATAAACAAAAGGCAGGAACAAGCAATTCCCAGAATTAAAAAAAAGTAAAATGGCTAATAAACATATGGAAATTTGTTCAGCTTAAGTAGGGATCAAAGGAACGCTAATTAAATCAGTTACAAGATTTCATTTTCCCCTATTAAGCTGGCAAAAATAATAACACGTGATGTTTTAGATGTGGAGAAATGGAGGTTCTCATTCCCCTGCTATAAGGGAATAAATTGGTGCAACTTTTCTGGAGGGCTGTTTGACAGTATTTTACAAAAACCTTAAAAACAGATATTCTCTTTGACGCTGCAATTCCACGTTTTGGCATTTCTTTTACCTTAATGAAATAATCAGATTTCACAAATGTTCATGTACAGGATTTTGTATCAAAGTGCTATTTGTAATGATGGAAAATTGGAAATGACTGAAATGCCCAACAATACGGAATCTGTTATATAAATCACGGTTCATTCAAATAATGAAACACCATGAAACCATTAAAATATGTTGCAGATCAATATTTAAAGACATGAAAAATATTTACAATATTTGTTACATAGAAAAAGTCAGATTGTAAGTCAGTGTATTCAATATGATCCCAATTTTATGTCGGCAACAAAAAATTCACATGGGTGCATAGGAGAAAAAGTGGCAAAGATATGTGCCAGCCGTTTAATTATGGTTACTGCTAGGTGTGGAGATTATGGGTGACTTTAATTTTATGTTTTGTGCTTTTCTTTTGCCATTTTTGAGTTAGGGATTTAATGCAAACTTAATTGTTTGAAATTTAGATTATTTTCAATTTTTCATTATAGGTACTGCACTGATGAATGGCTTTTACTTAGATTTTTGCATCGATTTTTGCCAATTCTTATATGTAGAATTTTGAGCTCAAGTGGTATGTCCACTAAATGCATGTTACTTCAGTAATTAAAAACAAAATTCTGAGAGCACGTGACCACCAGTGCCCTGGAGACAGGCTTTGTTGGCTACGTGGGCTCTGCTGCCATTTTTCCCAAGTTCTGTTTGTACCTGTTTGTCTCCTAAGCTTCTGGAAGCAGGAGGCATCCTGGTACCTCTCTCCTTTTTCAGCACCTGTGGCTGCTGAAACGTGGGGGTGGGAAGGGATTCAGGCTCTAAAGTACATGAGGACTTGCTTTGTGCCAGGCGCTGGCCTGGCTCTTGTCAAAGAGCTGTTAAATGGTGGCCTGGAGCATCTTTGATGACTTTCTCACTCCACATCTAATCTTACTTAATTCTCCTAGTTTTACCTTTCAATGATGTCATGAGTCTAACCATTTCTCTGCACCTCTACAAAGTTTGCCCCAGTTCCCACCACCATCACCTCTTGCTCCAAAATTGTTATGGTCTCCCTGCTTCACCTGGGCTCCCCCATCCCCCTGGCGGGGCTCCCCATGTCTACCTATGCTCCCTTTACTCTAATCCCTACCCAGCAGCCAGACGGGTCTTTTTGGGATGCACTGCAGGTCTCTCTCCACTCCTCCAAATCCACCATGGTGCCCATGTCACACAGAAGAAAGCCAAAGGCCCCGTACGCTCTGACTTAAACCTCTGCCACTTCCCCCTCACTCGTCCACTCTGGCCACACTGGCCTTTTTGCTGTTCCTAAGACATATTGACAATGTCTTCCCATAGGACCTCTGTCCCTGGGTCTCCCTCTGCTTGCAGTGCTGCTTCCCTGGGTCTCCTTCATGGTTTACCCCCTGCTTTGGTTAGGGCTCTGTTCTGAGGTCACATGATCAGCAAGGCCTTTCCTGACCTTGCCTTATTTGACACTGTAGCACCTATTAGGGCCTGCAATATAACATATTTGTTTTTTCTTCTCTAACTGGAACAAAACTTTCTGAGAGCAAGGACTTGTCTGTATTCTATCATTTTACCCCAAGAACCTGTAATAGAGTATAAATTCTCACCACAGTTCCTGAACCCCATGCTAAGAGGACAAAGCTAAGGCTCAGAGTTGTTAATAGACCCACCTGTTCAAGGTCATGACATAAACACCTTGCAGATACAAGCTTCCATTCAACGCCCGAACTTGTTTTTTCTCTGATCTCAGAGGTGTGGCCCCTGCACAGGGGGACTGCTGTCCTTGCTGCCAAACTAGTGGGATCTACTGGTTGGATTCCTGTAGCCCAGGAGGCCTGTGGGTCCCTGTTATGACACAATCCAAGATTTCCTGCAAGGTTCTGTCTTTGCAGCTCACACTGATCTGTCCCCTGTCAGCTGTGCTGTATGGTTGTGGGTGCCAGTGTTTCTAAGTTTTGTGTGTCTGAGAAAGAGACCCACCTGCTTCTTACCAATGGGGTAAATTTCCTTGACCTAGGGTGATAGTCCAGCAAGGGCTTTGGTTCCAGGGTGCCTCGAGGCACAGGCTGGAAAGGGGGCCATGTCCCAGCTTCACGGCAGCTCTGAGTGCGGGAGGAAGTTTTTACAGAGTGTGTTACTCAGTATTCCCAATTGCCACCTCATCCCCATTTTTATTTATGATTTGTTGGGTGCCCCTACTGTGTTCAGCATGCTAGAAGACATAAAGTCATCATTCCCTGCCTGCAGCCTTGTGGCCTAATGAAGCCAGACAAATGACTCAGGTGTAAACCACCTTCCCCGAGCAGGTGCTTACCTCTCCAAGGCGTCAGGCTTCTCAAGGTTTTGATTTGCATGTGGCATTCCATCTTTATCCTCCCTTCGAAAGGATGTGGAGACAACTCTGGGGCCGGGGAGGCAGGGCTGGGAGGGCAGAGTGGAAAACGTTGGCTATGTAGGGGTCTTTGAGAAGAAAGGACATTTCTTCTTCAGGAGGCATTTTCAAGGCATGCAATTCATGACTTGAAATATAACGCTGTGGTGGGACCAAGAGGATGCTAAGAAGCAGAGAAAATGAAGGCAAAACCCCAGTGAAAGGAGGCAGGTAGGGCAGTAAGGGGCCAGAAGCCAGGGGCAAGTTTAGGACCTGAAGGTAGAACAAAGATGTTTTCATCCACCCAACCATCCGTTCCTCTATTGATTCAGCTACCCTTTAGGAAGGGTCAGTCTTAGCTGGGAACTCTGTTGGATCTTGAGAACTGGTTCATAGCTTACCCTCCAGGAACTCAAGGTCTACTTGGAGAAATGCAGTTTCATCCTCAAAAGTTCTGAAAACCTGTGATTCCCTGACTTACTAGACTGTTAGGTCCCCTCCATGACTTCTCTGCAGCACTCTGCCTTCTCTCTCTGTAGCATTTGTCACCATTTAACATGTTTTTTTGTGTGTGGTGTATGCATGCTTAATTTCATAAATATTCAGCCACCTTCCTGTGAGCTTCATGAGGATAAGGACCCTATCTGTCTCCTCCATGAATCCCCAGTCTGAGGCCAGTTTTTGGCGTGTGCTAGGCTTTCAGTAAATATTGCTCACATTAATGAAACCACGAATGAAGGGCATGGAAGAAGCCTTGCGTGGTGAGTTACAGAAATAAAGGAGGACATGGTGGGGAGTCAGGAGAGGCCCTAGATGGAGGATATACCACTTTATGTGCTCTGCGATGCTTAATAACCACAGCAGTAGCACCAGGAACACACTGTGCTTTCCATACATTGAAAGCTCTGAGCTAAAGGCTTCACATACATTATCTCATATGAAATAAGTATGACTGTTTTTATTTTGTAGGTGAGGAAACTGAGGCCCAAGGAAGCTGAATAATTTGTCCACAGGCACATGGCCATCAAGTAGCAGAGTTGGGATTTTTGTGTCACCACCCGACATGGTGCTTGCTGTCCCTTACTTTATTGCTTGCCAACCAATGTCTACTGTTATTGCAAATAACTGTCACGGAAGAAGTTCCAGCTGGGTAGAGAGAACTTTGGGGTACACAGAACGCTCTTCAAGAGAGGGAGGCTTTTCTCCTTTGGGGAATCATAAGAAGGGAATGGGAACGGTTAGTGTAAAGTGGCTCTGGTGGGGTTCTCTTTAGGAACAGAGTGGGGCTCAGGATTCTCCTGGGGTTCCTTTCAGGACAATTTCTGTTAGGACCTGTTACTGGAAGGTGACAGCGCTTGACATTTGGGTAATGAAAACATCCACTGACTGAATAGTAACTTTCTATTGACGATCATACTGGTGAAGGTGGAATCAATTTGATTTTAGACATTCTAGCTGTGGACTTGGCTGGACAGAGGCCAACGTTATGGGAATAGCATTGTGGATCTCTCAGGTGGTGGTCAGGGCTCTCAGGTGGCCTCAATTCGGGCCAAGCATGAAGGAGCCAGCATGGCCAAGCCCGTCAGAGGGAGACCCAGCTGATCCGGCAGCTGAGGAATGCACGCTGCTGGGGCATTTGGCTGCAGGTGACTATACAGTCTGCTTGTGGATTCCAGACACCAACTCTAGAAGGAGTTTGGGGAGATAACTGTTTGATGCAGAAATGTGAGGTGCCTTATAATCCGTGAATAGTTAGAACAACCCCCTGAAAGGTGGGAAGCTTCCATGTAAGAGAGGAATCATGTAGTGGAATATGGGATGAGGGGAAAGGGTGTCAGGAGATGTAGGAGTTGTGTATCATACATCAATCAGCTCATTTAATTCCAGTATCCATGAAAGGTAATTATTTTACCCCCATTTTAAAGATGGGAAAACAAAAGTTCTGAAAACTTGGTATCTTGCCTAAGGGCCATACCACTATTTAAGGACCAGCGTTGCTTTCTGACTAAGTGTGCCAACTCTAATCCAGGGAACACTATAAGACGTTCTCTAGTTTGACGGTAGAATGCCCTCAAAAGGGAGATATTTCCTTTGGCAAAGCCACAGGACAACCAGATCATGTATGGCCATCAACATCGTCATTTACCAGCAAGAGGATGCAGGGTGGGGGTGACCCAGGCCAAAGGGTGTTTGTCGGTCTGTCCCATGACTAGGGCCTGGGCTAGAATTCTCTTCCCACTTCTCTCAGAGCTTGAGTTATCCAGTGGTCAGGGATCAGCTAGAAATTAGTGATGGGGACTCACCAGTGGTCTAAATCTGTACTCTTCAATGCAATGGCCACTAGCCATGTGTGGCTTCCTAAATGAAATAAAATTAAATAAAACTTAAAAAAAACCCAGCTTCTCGGTAGCACTAGACATGTTTCAAGGGCTCAGTAACCACACGTGGCAAGTGGCTACTTTATTGGCCAATGCCAAGCACTTCCCTCCCTATGGGTGTCCTAATGGGCAGAGCTGTACCAGAGGTCACTGGCTCTTTCTGCAGCAAGGCAAGAGTGGACACTGTTTCTGCTCCCAAGCTGTGTGACAGTGAGTGAAGGACTCAGTCTTGAGCCTCTGCTTCCTCTTCCGCACGACGGGAAGGTGGGGCTATTGTGAGAACTATGCCCCTTGGTGTGTGTAAAGCATGCTCCATGGTGCATGGCACAGAGTTGGTGTTCATCTGAGGCTGGCACCATATTTACACCCACCAGGCACAAGGACAATGCCCCTTGCTCTGATGTATTTCTTCTGCAGATTGATTGCTATTTGGTGAATTTACCTAAGGCCACATGGCTTCATGTTAATTAATCCAGGTTGCTTTTGGGATAAATAACAACCATAAAAAACCCAACAAATCACTGGAGGCTCCTGCTTTTTTCTAGATCTTCTCACATGGATGCCTTCCTTTTGCCATCATGCTGCACCTTCCTGGGGACTGCAGCCCTCTGGACCCTCCCCTGGGTCTTGCATTTCAGGTTTTCTCTCTTACCCTCTCCACTCGCTCTTTATGCATCGACAACAAATTGAAATATTTAGTTCCTGGAGCTTGTTAATTAGTGACAGCATCCCCGTCGTTTTGCACATGGGCAGGCCAAGGCTGCCCGTGAGCATCCCACTGGAAAGCGCTGGGTGTCGTCTTTGTTTACACGGCCCTCCCCTCCTGGGTGGAGAGGCAGCAGAATGTAAAGCGGTTGTCCAAGTTGATATGTGTCCGAATCACCTGGAAGGCTTGTTATGACACCATCACTGGGCTCTACCCTCTGAGTCTCGTATTCAGCAGGTCTGGAGTGAGGCCCAAGAACATGGTGTCAGGTGGTACCTATGCTGCTGATCTGGGGACACACTTTGGGAATGACTGTTTTAGGCCATGCTTGCCTGTCAGCTGAGTATCATTGAAGATCTGTACACATCGGCATTACACGAAGGGCTGGTTAAAATGCAAATTGCTGGGCTCCATCCCCAGAGTTTCTGATTCAGTGTGTGTGTGTGTGGGGGGATAGAGCCTGAGAATCTGCATTTTTAACAAGTTCCCAGGTGAGACTGCTGTTGGTCTGGGAACCACACTGTAAGGGTCACTGGTATCTTTATACCAGTGTTGTGTCTGTGGTCTGCCAGACATGAGATCAAAGCCTATCTTACCATTCTTTGACATGAAACTCTCTGAGGCTCAGTTTCCCCATCTGTCAGTGGAAATAAAGGCTCCGAAGGTTGTTGTGAGGATTGAATAAACTAATAGTAGGTGCTTATTAAACGCTTGATTTTTGCTGCTGAACCTGAGCTGTCCCGACTGGGCTGCAGTGAAGCTTCCAGGAAACAGAACATGCATAGCTCTGGATTTTCCCATCTATGGCTTCCTGCTCTCCCCCAGCCAGTGCTGACCGCCCTCCCCTGTCTCCCCATCCTGGCAGTCCTTATCAACCCTCTCCCCCCATGGCCAGACTTCCAAATCTCTCAGCTTCCAAATGCCCACCCTCCTTTTCACTCTCTTCCTACTGCTTCCCCAAATTTCGCAAACAAATTTTGTGTCTCATTAAATTGTGAGTTAATTGTGTTACCGTAAAAATAAAACTGTGTTCATTTCTAGATGACCTGGAGCTTTTGGATGGCTTTTGGCCTAAATGTAACTAAAAACAGTTAAAGTTAAAAAAAAAAAAAAAAAAAAAAAAAAAAGAAAGAAAGAAAATGAAAACCAACTCAGAAAGTAAAAAAAGGGGCAACTTCAGCCTGATGCAAGACTTGGGAGAATGGGCCCCCCACTCCCCTAATAAACTGCTAACTGCCTTTCAGTGTCCTGCACTGTAATTGATCCAGAGAAAACCAAAACCAGCCCTCAGCTGACCTCAGCTGATCTTGGTTGCTTTCCCCTGGAACTCTGGAGGGACCCCAAGAGGAGTGTGAGAAGGATGGTTGGTTTTGCCCGGGTTCCGTGAGAACCAAGGAAACTTTTCCAGAGTTCTTCATGGACTCAGGTCCTCTGCCAGGGTGAGAACTGTTAGGAGCTGAGGCATAAGAAGCAAAACTCAAAAGCTGGGAAGAGGCTCAAAAGTATGGGGCCTTGTAGAAGAGCAAATACCAAAGTAAGAATTAAACTCCCAATTCCTGCTTCTAGCACAATCCTGGTGCTTTAGCACAGCTGGCCAGTTCATGGTGCTTGATTGTAGTAGGTGCATGATAGATATCTATTCCTTTTTCCTTATCTCAGCTGTATCAGAAACACTGATCTAGATGTTCAGAGATAAGGGGGGGGGGGACTCTTGAATGCATTGTTTTGCACCAGTCTTTAAACCTTCCTGATGTTCTGGCCTTGGCCATCCTGGACAGACACACTGGAAGAGACACCCAAACAGAAGGGACAGGTTGGAGTCTTCTCCGCAATGGGCACTGTGGTGCCTTAATTCACAGCATCATGTGAGCAGGCAGGAAGCAGGTAAGGCGGAGAGAGGCTTCCCAGGCAGGCTGCTTCCTGCAACATCATCCAGGAGGAAGGCAGCACCCACCCCTCACCCGCACTGCTAGGACATGGCTGGGCCCCCAGCTCAGGTGCAGGGGGGGCGTGTGCAATCCTCAGCTCAGCAGGCGCGGGACTTAATCTGGGCTGCTTCCTGCATGACTGTCATTCATCTTCCGGAGGCAGTTGAGACTCAGGGAAGATGAGTTAGGACATGAAGAATGCGGTAGGATTGAACCTTAATCAGATCATTACTGCAGCAGGAGAAAAAGTCGTGCCAGGCGCAGGCTGAAGTCTCCTTCTATATCTTTTATTTATTCCCTAATAGTCTTTATTTATCTGTTTTTCTGCTAGAGGATTAGGAATTGTTCTCCTCTTTTCCATCTTGCCTTCCTTTTCTCTCTCCTCAGCTTTTAATTATGGCTTTTCTTCTTGGGTGCAGGCTAAAGGTGGTCCTTAGTCCCCTGCTTGCTAAGAGCATCTTCCATCGACTTCCAGTTTAGGACAAGAAGAGGCATTTTTGCTGTGGCTCTGGCTCCGGCTCTTGCTCCCAGGCAGCAGCACAGACTTCAAGTGTACATTGAGTGGACGAGTGGGTGGGCTTGTGTTTCGCTGGGCTAGGGGAGTAGTGGGGGGAGAGGTGATAAGGGAGAGGAAGGAGGGGAATGTACGTGAGGCTGGGAGTTAGGACAGAAGGAGCAGAGAATCGTGGAAGGAAGGATTAGGGCTGAATTTTGGCCTCTGAATTTGAGTCCTCTCGATATGACCTTCTCTAATTGAAGGGAATGAAGCTGACGTTCTGTCTCTCCATCCCTTACCACATTTCTTTGTCCCTCTCACCACATTTGGACCTGTGACGATCCTGTATGTGACTTGATGACCAGACAGGGAGCCCACAGCCACCTCAGTGCCTCTCTCCTTGGGTACCTCCTTCTGGCTCAAGGTGGGGCATGATCACAGCATGAAGTAGAAGGGAAAGAGGACTCTTGCTGTCTTTAGCAGACCTGACACAGGCAATTCTAATGACACAGCCCAAGGCTGTTAGACCCAGTGCATTTGTGACTTCCCAGATCTCCTTCTAGTACTAACCTTTCCTCCTCTTACTCCTGACTTTTTTTTTTTTGAAGTAGGTTGTCTATAGGGGCTGGATTTCAGTTGAGTTCACTGATGGGGTCTCATTTTTCCTCTTGGTGGCCCTGCGTCACTAAAGAATGATGGGAGGAAGGATGAAAGGAGCAGGAGGAAAAAGCCGCAAGCCAGGCTGGTGGCAGCTGAGGCTGCAACATGTTTTGCAGCAGTGAATATGGCCTTTCCTATGGCATACTGGATTTTTCTGAGATCTCTCTAGACTCTAAACAGTGACCTGCAAATTCTGGCTCCCTGTGTGTATGCCAGGGAGGAGGCACCTTGCATTTCTGAGTGGTTTGGGTGCTGAGGTCCCTGGTCTTTTCACCAAGCCAGCCTCCCTCTGTGAGGTCAGCAAATGTGTTTGGATGTGTACCATGTAAACAGTGAAACACTAAAGGAGAGGATGAGAAGAGGCAGATGGAAAGCTGTAGCTGGCACCTGGCGGTTTGGAAGCAAAATCCTGCATGCTCTGTGCCAACTTCCTCCATATCATGGCCCCATCTGTCTCCAGCCCCGTTAACATGGGTCTGGGCATCTCTGGGTCCTGAGTGGCAGGGTCTTGCTTCTTGTTACTGATCCTCCTCCGCTGGCACTCCTCTCCAAGGAGCATGCTTCACCCTGGGAAGTGGCGGTGCACCTCGGCCTGCACCCAGGCTCCCACACATACCTTGCTCCTCAACACCACTGCATTGTCATTGGAATGCTAGACAATTGTGGGCCACCTCGGTTCTCCGCCTAGGGCTGGGGTCTTCGTTAGCACCTTTTGGTGTTTTTCCCTCTGGGGAAACTTGTTGATGTGATTTATAAAGATCGTAGCAACACTAGGACTTGGGGCACTAATCACAGGTCTTCAGGTGCTCACTATGAGCTCGAACAGCCTCCTTCCTGACACCTTCCTACGTTGTGACACCATCTTGGATTGAGAAGGCAAGTGGAACTTGCCCAGAGGTTGTTAGAATGGATCCCTTTCTGCAGGGTTATTCTAAAATCTCATGCTCTGCTGTAGGACTTGGGAGCAGCACTGCTGTTCCGAGATCTGAGGCAATGCTGATGGCCCTTGACGCTCCTCATGTCCCCTGGTCATCCACCTCTTCTTCACCAGTGACCTTTAGTTCCACTCCATTTCAACCACGAAACAGCAAGGCCACTCTTTGGCTTGCCCTGTGGCTTCAAATTTCTCTATGATCCAGACTTTTCTACCTCTCTTCCTTCCTTCCTTCCTCTTGTTGTACCTTCTCTTTATACCTTACCTAGACCTCCAATCTGCTTCCCTGCCACCCACTGGGACCCCTGGATCCTCTTGGCTCCATTTACTTCCCCATCCAGACCAACCCCATTGTTAGCCATTCCATGGTGTCTCCCTAGAGCTCCAGACTCCCCCATCACCTTGCTCTTCTTGCTCTGCCTATTTTGACCCTGCTGATCACCATCATGTGATTTTTTTTCCAGTCCTGAGTTGCTAAGCAAGACAGCCATGGACCCATGCTAAGTGGGTCCTCTGCAGATCTGGCATTCACTCCAGCAGGACCCTCACTGCCTTTTGGCAGGCCTTTGATTCAGCTCCTGTTGACCCCACAGCAGCTGTTCCAGGCCTTGTCTATTCCTTTTAAGCCCCACAGCTCAGCTTTCGAATTCTTAGTTAAATACCTTGTATATTCTGCTGGGCTTGAAGCTGCTTATTGCTGGTAAGTGCATATTCCTCCTTCTGAACCTCAGTGTTGTTCTGTATCCTCCCTTTCCTTTCTCCTATCACTTAAAGAAAGATTCTAGGTCATTATTCATTAAATATTTGCCTGTTATCCTCTCTATTCCTGAGCTAGAATATACATATCAATATGTCTCTATCCTAAGACAGTCAACCATAAGATGTCGACTCTGAAAAACTACTTTACAAGGTATAACAACATTATGAGGATACTAGCAATAGTGATAAACACAACAGTTTTATTAATGAGCACTTACTCCATATCAAGCTCTGTGTCAAGGACTTTTTACGTATATCATACTTAATCTTGACCCCAACCTAGGAGTTAGAGGATTCTCATTTTATAGAAGAGAAAACTGATACTGAGAGCTTAAATAAGAGGTAGAGTTGGGATTTGAACCCAGAATGTCCTCCAGACTCTCCCAACCGTGCGCTCTTCTTTCTCAGCTTTCTTCTTATGAGTGGACTCACCTGGGGAGGGTCCCTAGAGAGCCTCCAGCCCTCTCCCACATCCTCTATGTCCTAGTGGCTTTCCCATGTCTGTGCACCTTTCTGCTGAACAAGCACCGCTGCTCTGACCCACCACGAATTTAGCTGCTGAGCACATGTAGAATCACATTGTGCTTTTAACTGTAGGCAAAACCTATCCCCCTGGGAACTGTCCCAGTTTGAGGGTTAAAAAAAAAAAGGAGTCATGTTAAAATAGAGATAAATACTATAGACAGAGAGACATGAAAATAGATCTGGGAGGGATGATACATACTCTATCTAAATAAATACCAGAGATAAATATATGGAAACCATAGATAATTATTGTAGGGAGTTATGCTCAATATGAGACTCTATGCTTAAGTATATAGACTTCATGGACAGTATAATAATATGGAGGAGGTGAAAGGAAAACTGTGTGTGGGAGTCTCTACAGCTCCAAGGGGCCATGCTGAATGGGACGGAGCCTTCAGTGCCGCATGATGAATGGAGTTGGTCCAAGGGAACAAACATCTGAAATACGTAGGCAGACTGCAAACCTCCAGAAGCCACTGGACACAAGGAGTGGGATGAATTGAGGACTGTCTAAGTGGGGATGGGAGTGGGGTTGGGGAAGGATGATGGCAGACCCAGGAGAATGTGGCAGGGGTGAGCCTTTTAAGCTGACATATGGATGTGGAAGGCTGAGTGGAGCCTAGGAGAAAATGAGCTCACTGGAAAGGGGAGTGAAGATCAGGCCCTTCCAGACAACCCAGGACTTCCAGGGAAGTCCAGAGCTGCAGTCCTTGTAGGCATTCAGAGGGCAGTGCCCAGCAGTGCCATGTCCCCCACCTGGTAGATGAACCAATTAGGCAGGCAGCCTGCACAGGAGTGGGGGGCATATATTGGGTCGTTGCAGAGAGGAAAACCCATCCCAGCATGGCACTGTCCCTGTCTTTGAAGATCGTGGTTCTATTGTGATTGGATATGGGATTGGCCAAGGCTCGACTTACATGTGCCCAGGGAGGGCTGTGGCCAGCTGGGGTGAACTTGGAACAGGCAGCCACTCACATGTGCTTCTTCTCCCCTCCCTGGTGTCCATCCGCCCCTCCCCTCTCCTCCAAAAAACTCCTGAGAGGACTTTGTAGTTCTGATGGACAAATGTTCCCAACTGTGCTGTCTGGCTATAGAATTTTCCATTTAAGGGCATGAAAAATGGGCAGGCGGGGGCTGTGAGTCAGGAAGGCAGGGCTGTGTGTATGTCCATCACTCTTTGCACTTTCAATTGTTTCTTGAAATGATTGATTAGGAAAGGAGTCTGCAATCACTAGGTATGGACTTTTATCCCAAATAGTGATCCCATCTTGATATCCTGCTCTCCCTTCCCAGGTGAAAGAGGGAGATGTCCACTGTCACTGAGGAGGAACTTGTCTTTGAAGGACAGCTGCCCATCATTCTCCCATACACGTCTGGGATACCCACTGACTATCTTGCCTTGTTCTGGGGGGTTTCTGGGGCGAGTTGCAGGCTGTGGAGCATAGGGTCTTTACCTTCAAGGAGTTTGACATTAGAATAGTTAATGCCAAAAAGCTAAGCTAAAGTTCTCTATCCACAGGAGGGAAAAACCCAGGTAGTTGTTGATTTTATATCAGGAGTTTTGCCTTCTGTGCATGATTTAGTTGCTACGGTGTTATCTAAAATGTTGTAAGGCCCAGATATGCTTTTCAAGGCTTAGCCCTGACAGCAGGCCATTCTGGTGAAGTCAACTCCCCTCTCTAAATCAGGGTCTCTCTTCCTCTGTTTGACGAGAAATATGATGATGTGATTTCATGAGGCATGAAGATGATCAGGCAAGGGGTAACACCGAAGAGATTCAACAAGTCCTAAAGCAACCTTATTAAAGAGTTCAACAGAGAACTTAGGGTTCAGATCCTGTGTTGACTTAAAATTCCTGTCCCGTGTGTAGACAGCAGAGGTTTCTATTAATAGGATGAGGAATAGTTCCAAAGAGAACTTTTCCAGTTGGAATTTGGCTAATCAAGCCTCTAGCTGGACTTGTCCCCAGAGGATTCATGAGAATAAAAATCAAAGGGACAGGCTTACAGATGGTATCTGTAGGTTCTGCTCCAGCAATATTCTGGGGTATCTGCCCAGTCCTGGCCGTCTGGAACACCCCTCCCTCCCCTTCAGGCAGGAGGGAGTGTATCCCAGAGAATGGGCAGCACTAAGCAGCCATCTGGTCACCAGTCACAGCCTCAAACCACCTGATTTGGTGACAGGGACCATATGGGCTCCCCAAGGTTCCACCTTGCTTACCTTTGACTTTAATCTTAAAGTCCTACGAACTGGAAACAGGACTAAAAAGAAAGTTTTCTCCTAAGGAGCCAGAAGCTATGATTACCAAGGATTTTTTCCCCCTGGTGATGAATGGTCACATTGATGGGCAGGACAGTGATCCAGTGGTCAGAGGATAGGACCAGAAATGGAAAAACCAGGCTTTAGTGCTAGGCTGGCTATTTATCAGTGGTGAGAAGCTGAGTGATCAACTGTGCCTTCTCTCCTCCATGGGTAGAGGAAATGCGATCATGGTGCTTGAGTCAGTGCCTGTAAAATTCCAGGACACTGTTGAACCGTAGCAGGGGTAGTTTAGTCACGTAGTTTTTATAGATCTTTGATCAACACAAAAACCTGTTATCAAGCACATGTTATGCGCTTGGGACTCTGTCAGGCTTTGGAGATGAGGTCTGTGCACTTAAAGCAGCCCTCAGTCAGTCTAAAGTATTATTCTCATTTATGATTCCTCACTCTCAACCCTCAGGAGACTATGTGGTGCTGTTCATCTATTTAGCCTATTGTGTGTGGGTGGGGCCGAGGGGGGCATTGAGCCTCAAAGTGAAGAAGTTACACAGAATCAGGAATGGGACTTGGGCCTCAGCAGCAGAAATTCCCCCAAACTTATTTTGAACTAAGTTTAGGCTCTTTGTGGAGCTCCTGGATTCTGTCATGTCCAGCCTGTCTCCATCAGGACATTGAGCCTTGCTGCAGTGAAGGGTAACAGGGAGGTGTGAAAATATAGTAGCTACAAGCATGGAAGCCAGATGGACCCGGTCAGGAGTCCCCCCTGTGCATCATGGAGCAAATTGCTCCCCGTCCCTGAGACTTAGTTTCCTCATCTGTAAAATGGTATAATAATAGAACCTACTCATGAGGCTGTGGGAATGTTAAATAAGACAGTACATGCACCTTACCTGGCATTTGGGAAGAAAAAGGAAAGAATCAAAAGCAGAGGATGGGGAGGGTGTAGGTGTGAAGTTTAGAGCTGGAACAAGGAAGGCGTGGTCTGATGGACGTCTGTAAAATCAGTTGGTCCGTCTCTAGGTGAGCGTATTGGTTTCTTGGGGCTGCAGAACATATGACTGCAGACTGGGTGACTTCAGACAAAGGGAATTTATCCTCTCACAGTTCTGGAGGACACAAGACCAAATAAAGTGTCAGCAGGGCCATGCTACCTCCAAAGGCTCTCATGGGAATTCTTCCTGCGTCTGTCACCAGGAACTATTGGCTCCAGGCACTCGTTGGCTCATGGCTGCATCACTCCAGTCTCTGCCTCTGTCTTTGCAACACCTTCTTCTCTGGGTCTCTGCATGTCCCTTTCTGTCCCTTATAAGGACAGCCATCATCAGATTTAGGGCCCAACCTAATCCAAGATGACCTCATCCCCATCCTTATATTAATTATTTCTACAAAGACTCTATTTCCAAATAAGGTCACATTCAGAGGCCCAAGGTGAGGACCCTGTTCAATCTACTACTGTGACCAAAGGAGGTTCTTCCTCTTTTCGCCCAGCTCATCTGTCTCTTCCAGGCTCCAGGTTATCTGGACTTCCATCACAACAGAAAAGAAGCTGTAGGAAGCAATTCATTCATCCATCTGCCCAGTCAGCATGTATCCACTGACCACTGCCTCATGTGAGATGGAGGCTGTGCCAGGCTTTGGAGACATGGGATAAAATAGAAGTATGCAGCTAATTAGGGCCCACCAGGGGCCGGGTCCAGGGCTCAGTCCTAGGTACAGATATGAAGGACATGCTTACTGCCCCGAGGGAACTTACAGTTCTCCAGGGAAGACAGCAGGCCATGAAGTGAGGGCCAGTGAGCATGCTAAGAGCTCTGGCAGCTACCTGCCAGGATTCTGGGTGCACAGCAGGGAGACACCTAGTGTGGGATGGTGATTGTCCAAAAAGGCCTGCTGATAGACGTGTCACCTGGGCTGAGTCTTCAGGGACTTATAGAACCAGTTAGCTGGAGAAGCTCTTTCCAGACAGATCAGAAATTTGTAGAAAAAGGGACTTGAGGTAACAGGACAGTTCAGAGAGCCACTGATAGCTCTGTCTGGCCATGGTGTGTCCGTGAGTTGGTGGCAGAGAAGCGAGAAATGAGGCTGGGCAGGCAGGCCTTATCCTCATTCTTCTCGTCATCAGCATCACCAACATCATAACATATATGGTGCACCTATTATGAGTACCAGGCACTCTTCCAACACCTCACTTGAATTAATCTTCACATCAACCAAATGAGGTAGTCATATTCCAGGTTTACAGAAGAGCTGTATTCAGTAATTTGCCCAAGGGATGGAGCCCAGCATTGTACCCCAGTCTAAGGAATTTGGCCTCCTTCCCCTGCCCCCCACAAAAGCACCGACAGTGTGTATGTGAAGGGCGTGGGAAGGTACCTAGTTCCCTAAACACCTTTATGTCAAGAAAGCAAGAAGTCTAAACGCCTGGGATTCTGGAATTGGAGGAGAATGGGGGACCTTTGGCCTTTGGCACAGAGAAGGCTGGTCAAGAGAAACCCAGGGCTGACCCTCCATTGCCCAAGGAAAGGAGTTTCCTTGCTTCACTGACAAGAATAATAATGAGAACACTGATAGTAATGATAATAATGATCAAATTAGTTTGGCTGTGAGAAGTAGACAGACCCCAAGTAACAATGGCTTTAAAAAACACTGACATTTACTTCTACTTTGTGCAAAACAAGTTTAGAGATAAAGCAACACAAGGTTTTTAGTTTGGTTTTGTGATCCTCAGGGTCCTTCTATCTTGGGGCTCCTTTATCTTTACCCTGTAGCTTCATGGGCTAAGTTGGTGGCTCAGGCTCCAGCCATCACATCAGCATTTCAGGGGCAAGAGGAAGGGCAGAGATAGTCTGTCCTTTTTAAGGAGACTTCTTAGAAGTTATCACCTAACACTTCTGTTTATATCCCGCTGGCCAAAAGGGAGTCACATGGCCATACCTCGCTGCAAGGGGTGCTGGGAAATGTAGTCTTCATGCTGGGAAGACATATGTCCTACTAAAAATGGGTAAGGGGTAGGTGACTGTTAGTCAGTGACAGTAACTATTATCATTTATAGAACACTTGCTGTGCCAAACACTTCCATCCTTCCAGTACACCTCTATGGGAGATACTATTGCTGTCACCCCTATTTGCCTGATAAGAGACATGAGTCTCAGAAAGGAAACAGAGGTCTCATGAAGAGGACGGGACAGGCTGCATCTTGAGCCCAGCTCTGAGTGTGCCCACACACTGCAGCCTTACCCGTAAACTCTCCTGCCTTGCTGCCCCCTCCAAGTAAGAGGTTCCAGGATGGGGGCCTTGAAGCCCTGGAACTAGCCCAGCCTCTCTGACGTGGCTCTGGTCTGGGTTTGCCACCTGCCAGGCACCAGAAGAAGCAGGAAGTGTGAAGGACTGGCTTAGTGAGCCTAGCCCTGGGGAGGTGAGAGCTGGGGGCCCATTCTCTGCAATCAGGCAAGCCTCCCTGGATTTGGGTGGCTGCCGCTGCTCTGTATTTCCAATCTGTTTTAACCTGTACGGGCCTGCATTTGAGGTGCTCTCAGTGGACTCGGGCTGAGCCCCCCCATGCCTTGGGGAGGGAGGCACCAGCATTCTGTGTCCCTTTGACCACTGGGGGTCTAGTCGATGGTGTGGTGGGAGTATGGCCTCGGCAGGGCTCCGTTTCAGGAGCTGAATTTGATCATTAAGCATTTGAACTTGACTGAGCTCTTTTACTATTGCAAGTACAAATTTCACGGTCAGGTAAAAGTTAAATTTATTCATTTATTTAATCTTTATTAAAGGCATCTCTAATAACTTATTGATTTTTTCATTAGTGAGAGGGGAAAAAAGAGCTCATTTTCTTGGCAAGCAAGTTATTTCCTGATGCCAGGTTGGAAAGCTGCTCATCAAGGGGGTTTGCTTTTGAAATAGTAAAAGAAATATTTCAACATAAAAATCAATAAAGGTACATGGAAGAAATGAAGTGATGAACGAATTAAAAACAACTCTTTTTAAAAATTCTCTTAATGAAGATTATTTTAAAAGTAAAAAAATAAAAATAAAAAAGGGAAAGAGAAGTAAAGCATTGCAAGCCCTTGTCTGATACCAAGATGCAAAAATAACCCACTTTGCAATTTTGGAATATCTTCATCATAAGTTTGAAGATGATACCAAAGGCTAAAGGTTAATATTCTTGAACAAAAATTACTTGTTACGCTTGGGTTATGCCTCCATCTTTTCTTTCCTGTACAGTTAAAATCGCCATTGCTGGGGGCTCCCCATCTACACTTCCCCCTGACCTACGGTTGGTTCTGCACACAGCGGCCCCAGCCATCCTGTGCAAAGACAGTTGGCTTAGGCTGCTCCCTAGCACTCAACGCCTGGTGGAGTTCTTCAAAGTGCATGTTCTTCTCCACGGTCCCCATGGTCTCCACGGTCCCCACGGTCATGCATGGCCTGGCTAGAGGCTGCCTCTCTACCCTGTCCCCCCCTTTTCTTCCCTCTGATCACTTCCCACCAGCCACACTAACCTTCTAGCTGTCCTTCAACCATGCTGAGCATGCCATTTCCTTGGGGACTTTGCATGTGTGTGTGGTTCCCTCTGCAGAATATGCTTCCCCCAGACGGTCTCAGGGCTCCCTCCTTCACTGCAGCCAGGCCTCTACTCAGATGTCACCTCCTCAGGGAGGCTTCTCTGACCACCTGATCCCAAATCACCATCCCCCAGCATCCCCAGCCCCTTACCCTACTTCTTGTTTCTCCATAGACCTTACCAGTTCCTAACGTATGTTATATATTTATTTTTTTCTCCTTATCATCAGTCTCCCCTACTGGAATGCAAGCTCAGGGAGGGCAGGGACTAGGGCTTCTGCGTTCACTGCTATGTTCCTGTGCCTAGAACAGTGCTTGGTGCCTGGCGAGTGCTCCAAGGGAATTTGTTAAGTGACCCAGCATATGCTCATTCTCCTTTTATTATCTTATTCAGGCTTCACAGTAACCCTGGGAGGTGGCCAGGGAAGATGTCCTTGTCCCCTCTCTTCCAACAAAGAAACTGAGGCTGAGAGCAGTTATGGTCACCAACTAGTCAGGCCTGGGACTAGCCTCATGGTCTCTGACGCTCAGGTCAGTTCTTGTCCTCTGCTTTCTGCTTGGGAACTCACACCAGAGACGTGACATTTCTGGTTTGCCTGCAGCAGCCTTTTAAGGGAGAACTTGGCCACACCCTTGACCCGAAGAGGACTAAGCAGGCACCTGCCTGTAAGGACCAGACATTTTCCAGTATCTCCCAGCATGGGATGGGGCATGCAGTAGAAAACAAACGCAGTCACCATTTTTGCAACCAAATAGAGCCTAAATTACTGTCGTGATTAAGTCAGGGACTTGTGTCCCGGCTCGTCACTTCACTTACACAATTCTCTTAAATCTCTCTGGGCTTCTATTTCCTCAATTCTGTAATAAGGATAATAGTTGTACTCATATTACATAGTTAGGATTGTTGGGAGTATTTGGTGGGATAATGGGTTGCAAGTGCTTAGCACAGGCCTGGTACACTTAATGTTTCAAACATGGTAGTCATTTTATTGCTGTAATTATTATCACTCCTCCGTGGTCTTTGGATGCTATGGGGATGCTCACACTGTGATGCTGAGTTGGGCTCGCAGACGTCGTAGTAGTTGTAGAAGCAGCAGCAGCAGCAGCAGCAGCAACAGCTGGAAATATTTGATAGTACAGTCTCGTCAGCAGACCTTTTAAACATGCATTGTTGTCTTTGGACACTACATCATCAAAGCCCAGGAGGGTCCTGTAGAAGTGTCCTTGTGCAGAAGTTGACTAGCATTTACTGATATGCGCTGAGCCCCTGTGTGGTGGCTGTATGACACTCCCTCCTGTCCGAGTGTATTAGTTGGCTATGGCTGCCATGACAACGTACCACAGACTGTGTGGTTAAACAACAGAAATTCATTTTCTCACACTCCTGAAGGCTAGAAGTCTGAGATCAAGGTGTCAGCAGGGTTGGTTTCTCCCAAGGCCTCTCTCTTTGGCTTGCAGATGGCTGTCTTCTCCCTGCATCTTCACATGGTTTTTCCTTTGTGTGTGTGTCTGTGCCCTAATCTCCTCTTCTTTAAAGACACCAGTCATATTGGATTAGGGCCCATGCTAATGACCTCATTTTAACTTAATCATTTCTTCAAAGGTCCTGTCTCCAAATATAGTCACATGCTAAAGTGCTGGGGGTTAGAACTTATCCTTTCGAGGGTGGGGACATAATTCAGCTAATAACACTTACTGTCCCACTTCCCCCCCACTATAGTTCAGGGTGGGGGCAGCTCTCACTGCAGAAATGACAGGTGTTCTGGAAAATGGGTGCAAGCACCTGCTGGCATGTTCTTTTGCCCGTGTTGGCTGAAGCGCCTTGGGTTGCTGCCCCAGGGAGTTCATATACACCCTTGGAGCTGTGCACGGAATGGAGTGTGGGTGAGGCAGGTGCAGGTGTGCGGCTTGCATGGAGAATGTTTTCATGGGTCTGGGGAGGTGTGCATTTTGTCCCAGGTTTGTGCCTATATCTGGAGGTTTGTAGGTGGTAGAGAGAGAGGAGCAACAGCAAAATGAACATGTATGATGCGTGCTCAGCCTACCAAGTGAAATCCCCGGCTCAGGGGACAAAATTGTTCTATATTCTGGACTCTTGTCTCCCAGCAGAGCTATCCCTGATCTATCTGAATTACAGATTAACTGGCACCGAAGGGACGGCAGAATCCATTTAAATGAATAGCTCTCTAATTTATTAAGGGGCTTATTTATGCTGTTGGTATCGGGTGCTCATCAAATTCTTGGAGTGGCATGGGCCCCTGTCCTGCCCCCTGCTACTGCTGCTGGAATGTTTTCTCTTCTCCAGGAGAGCTCCGAAAGGCCTCAGGTGGACCGCTGTGTGTGTGTGTATGCATGAAATAAAGGGGCTGCACACCTTCTATGAGCTTGCTGTGTCTCTTGTAGCTTAGCAATTAGCTTGCTGCTCATGACGAATGTCTGAATCCTTGGGAAGAAGCCAGAGTTCCATATTTTTGTCTGCTGGCTCAGAGGAGAATGAAGGTGGACGCTTCTCTGACAACTGGATGCTCCCTTTGCCATCCTCCTCCTTTTCATGTGCAGAGACACTGAGGTTTCTGGAATCTGACACACAGCTCTTGAGTTGCTCTCCTGAACATGAGCCCACTTCAGGCTTCCAGCCATGTGGTTTTTGGTCGGGTTGGGAGGAGGCTGTAGTGGTTGGGGTTGGTTGCGTCTGCATGCGCAGGAGACCTTCTGCTGGGTTAGCTGGAGAGTTCTGTTCTCAGCAGTGGCCCTGGGGGCATGGTGGAGGGTAATGAGCTAGGTTTGCTTTGGGCCAGAATTTTGGGAAGAGAGGTAGGAAAATGGCAATGCTAAGGGTCTTTCTGGAAATAAGAGCGCTTCAAAGGTAGAACTTCCCCTGTTTGACCTTTCACTAACCTTTGACCTTTGGAGGAATGATGTTTAGCCCCACTGATGGTAATAACCTAATAAATACCAAATGCTTTTCACATATTAATTCATTTAACCCTCACATCAATGCATGAGTTTGGCTGTCATATTCTTACCATGTGATAGGCGAAGAAATTCAGAAGTTAGGTAACCTCCCCAAGGCTACACAGCTAGTTAATGGAGAGACTGGGATTTGAACCCAAGAACTATGTGATGTCAGAGTCCTTGTGCTCACCTACTATGTAGGACACTTTTCCCTTTGACCAAAGCAACCCGAGTTCATGCAAACTGGCTCCTGACCCTGTCAAAGTCCAAGCCCCCAGGCTGTGCTTCCTGCCATCTGCTCTTGCCTTCCACTGCCAGGCAGAGGGATGGGCTTGGAGAGCCTGTGAGATCTCACCCAGGGAGATGGGCTCCGTTACCCTGTGGCTTCTGGGGTCTGAGCATCTGCTCACTATCCATCTCCGTCCCTGCCTCACCCTTTGCAAGTGTTACACTGTGTCAGTGGCATGTCAGCTCCACGCTGGCAGCAGACTTGTCCCCAGTGTGTCACCAGAAGCAGAAGAAGAGGAAGGCAGAAGAAGAGGAAGACAGAAGAGAGCCATCCTCTTTCCCTGGAAAGATATTGCAAATCATTTTGCATGGGCTTGAGGGAGGGCTGGGGAGTAGCTCAAAAGCTGTTATATGAGTGGGCATGGGTGCAGCCCTGGCCAGCTGGAAGATGAGAGCCAGGGTTGTATCAGTGCTCACAGTCCCCAGGGGCAGAGCACAGTGCTGGGGAAGGGTGGGGGAGGGAACTGACCTGACTTCCCAGATGCTCTGCTGAAACAATTGACAGGCAACATAGAAGGGCGGTCACTTTCCTTGAAGGTGGCTAGGAGCTTCCTGTTCCTCCAACTTCTGGGATTGGCCAAATCACTCAAAGAACCGCCTTTGGTCAGGACACATTTCTTTCAGCCCCTGATACCATGTGAAAGAGGTCATTGCGCAAGTGAGGCTGATTATCAGAAGGGACATTGTCACTATGCTGAGCCAGCCAGAAAGAACATTGTTTGCCCTCTGTGAGTCACCACTATGGGAAGATACCAGGAGAGCAGCAGGAGGGTTTTCCTGCAGACTCTGTTAAATCAGAGACTTTGAACCATGCGGAAACATATGAAGGTTTTGTGGAAGGAGGGAACGGCAGAGCAGCACATGTCTGTGAAGATACAGTCTCTTTGTCATATGTGAAATATGTGTGAGATTATTTTCATTCTTGAAACAAGTTTCTTCCCAGCTACAAATTATGTTCTCAGTGTCAGCTGAAGCAGTGTATTTGTTCCCAGATGGAATGAAGGCCCTGAGGCAGATAATAAACTATATAAGTATTGCTAACTATAGGTAGGATATTTACTGTATTTAATTTTCTAAATTTGGACCATGAACAGAAAAAATAGAGAAATGTTATCGTATCCCTTCATCTCCAACCTTATGCCCTAAAATTTACTTATTATTAATATTTAAAACCCATCAATCTGTATGAATCATTGGCTATAAAAAGACATAAATTTTGCTCTATTTCCATTTTATATATATATATTTCTTCAACTTTCTACCATATGATCAAGTTTCCCATTAAAAATACATGTATATGAAAAGGGTCTGCACTAACAATGTCTTGCCCACCTTGTCTTAACTAATCTGCCCAGGTGAGAGCTCTAGGAAACATTAGCCAGTGGAACCCAGGGGCCCGCCACTCTCCTTTTCGTTTCTTCCTCTGCCTGCGTTCTCTCCAGTTCATCCAAAAGCCATGCCTTAACCTACATTCAGTGCCATTCTGCGGTTGGGGCACTTTTCTTTGCCAGTTACAGATATCTTGCACTTTGGTTGGCTCATTTTAGTGACGATGGGAGAGATAAGATGTGAGTTCCTTTCCATCTGACTCTCCTTTCCTTATCAAGGAACCCTGAATTCTAAGTCTGTTTCAGCTGCTAGGAGGGGACAGTGTTGACTTTGGATTTAAAACACCTTATGGCTGCCTGTTTAAATGCCTCACTCCTCAACCTGGGTATTTTGCAGCATGGAGCTGGAGTGGACTGGTACCTTAGATTGGACTGATAAGCTGGAAATCCCAGGTTCTCATATTGGCTGGTTGATTGAGTGAACTTAGGCAATTCACTGGGTCTTAGTCTTCTCACTGGTTGGAAGGGCAGCATGTTTCCTGTGTAATCTCTGTCAGAGGGTAACTGAGAGAAGGAAGCAAATGAACCAGTGAACGTGAAAGTGCTTGGAATCATAACACGCTATGCAAATGTAAGGAGATGCTGTGATGATGAAGATTATGTTGATGATGATGATGAGGTTTTCAAGGGTCATTGAAACATATTTCATGTTTCCAGGAAATATGTTATTTGGTTGTTCTTATAAAATTATATTATTATAATCTGATCTTGAGCCTACTCCAAAAATTGGAAAGTGCTTTTTCTCTGCTACTGATTCACCAGTGGCATTGGCTGGACGTGGTCACTAAGATGCCATGTGTTCCCATCTGTCTATTCTTCCTGCTTTAATTTTTTAAGTGGCACAGATCTCCTTTAATCTCTTTCCTACAGAGAGGAGGGGAGGGCTGAAAAGGAGTTGTTGGTGAAGAGCTTTGAGTTCCTCTACAGAAGGTCGAGGCCCTGGAGCTCTATTTCAGGGCTTGGGGTTTGCATTTATAGCAAGAATTTAAGCTCACTGGCTGCACCAAACCCTAGACAAACACCTCCCCTGGCCCTCTGCCACCTCACGGCTTTGTAAAGTATGAAGAGGTGTTTGGGCTCTGAGGTTAGACACATAGGGGTTGAAATTCCAGCTCTCTTAATTTCTACCTTCTTGATGCTGGGCAAAAGACTACATCTCTCTGAGCCTCAATTTCCTCATCTGCAAAATGGTGATATTAATAGTACCTACCTCACAGAATTGGGAGAATGAAATGGAAAAAAGATACATGCAAAGAGCACAATGCCTGAAATGCAGTAAGCACTTGCTAAATGTTTGCTGCTATTATTATTATTATCAATAATTTCAGAAACTAAGAGCAGTTATATAAATTCTACTGACCCCAAGGGAAATTGAGTCCCAGGAGTATTCTGATCTGGATCCCTTGGGCTGCTACCATAATGCTAGCTACCAGGTATTTTGCAGAAACTCTAGAACTGAACATGAGGTGCCATGCTATTTTCCTGCTTCCATTCATTCATTCATTCTAACTGTATTGGATGCCTGTTGATGTATTGTTCATTTTGCAGGATATGAACATGACTCTAACATGTCCTTGTTCTAGAGGAGCCTGCATCTAATAGGACACTTAAGATCCCATTACCAGCGGCAGGGCAAGGTGGACTGTATTTGTGCTGGGGCGTGGGACTGCGATGCCAAGGGAGGAGGAGCAATCCCTTCCAGCTGGGACAAGGGTGGGTGACAGCAGAGGGCACTCAGACCAGAATTCCTAGAAGAAGTGTCTGTGAGCTGGATCAGTAGATATATAGAGCACCATGTCTAGCTTATATTAAGTTCTCAACAAATGGTAGCTATTAATGTTATTATTTAATGCTTTGCTCACAATGGGCATTCAGTATATTTTTTAGATTGACTGGCTGCCTAACTGGCAGTACAAACAAATGAGGCAGGTTTTATTATTCCCATTTCTTTTTGCCCAGAAGGGCCTTCAGTTTATACTGTTGGGCTCAGTGCGCCATCTGTCATGGAGGTGGGGCGAGTGATATTACCGCATGTTGAATTATCAGCCTTATACCCCCCTCTTACTTGCAGCACGGCACATTCCATCTACCTGGGCACAGAAGGGAGCAAATCTTCCTTCCACCAACTTCCTGTAGTGTCAAATTAAACAATCAGTGCCTTTTTGCAGAGCTTGCTCTCAGGGAAGAGAACTCAGGGCACATGCCAAAGGACATGAAATTCCGATTCCTACCAGTTCCATTACTGACAGTGTTTCATCTTGATAAGGCATCACACACATATACAAACTTAATAACTCTATTAGTAACTAATATTTATTTAGTCCTACTGTGTATCAGGCACGATGCTAAGTATTTTACAGACATTTATTTAAATACCACAACAATCTTAGAATTTTATCAGATAGGTGGTATTATTTTTCCCATTATTCACATGGGGAAACCGAGGCACAGAAAAGGCAAATAACTTGCCCAGCTGAGGTCACAAAGAACTTGGATTTGAACTTGGAGAGTCTCCCACCGTAGCCCTTAACCAATGTACGTATGGCCTTACTATATGTCGGGGGTCAGATCCATGGTCAGCTTGCTCTTGTCAAATTCAGGATGAATTGCAGGCACCTTGGGTTGCAGGTTTCAAGGACTGTTCCTAAAAAGTACCCTTTACATGATCCAGTTATCAGTCCCAGGAACCTGCTTAGGCTCCCCAAAGTTCAACACTTCTATTTAGCAGGTATGAAGTCTCCTGCCTTGTCTAGTAAGTGGAGCACCCGTGTGCTGATTGTGGGCCAGTCCCTGTGAGTCTATTAGTTCCTATCACCTTTATGACCATCCTATGTAAAATTAGCCCCCGTCACTCTCTGTCCGCCTTATGCTGCTGTATTTCCTTTTATGGCTGTTATTACTACCTGACATGTATTTCTTTGTTTAGTTATCCAGTCTTTTGCCTCCCCCGGGAATGTTAACTCCACAGTACAGGGTCTTTGTTTCGTTCCTGTTGTATCCCCAGTTCCTAGAACTGTGTGCCACTTAGTAGGCTCTTAAACATTTGTAGAATCTGGTGAATGGACATCTTAGGAGTTAAGCTCATTAGGCCAGTTTTACACTTAAGAAAACCAAGGCTCAGAGAAGTTAATCAACTTATTTAAATTGCACAGCTGAAAAGACTCCCATACTTAGCTGATAGATACCCCTTGGGCCCAAAGTCTCTTTTAATTTTTATCTCCTTATTCCCCAAATACCTGGAATCTGATAACCTGTTTGATGGGTGAGTACTTCTGTTGCTGTGACTCCTTGGCCTGTCATGTCTGCTGGCAAATTTCTGTATAAATGTCCCTCTCCTCACCGACCCCCGCCCTGTCACCCAAAGATTTTTCACTTTCCTATCTTATCCTCATTGATTTATTAGCATAAGCCATTTTTAGCTCACTATTATAATAAATCTATTAACTCCTAGTGATTACAATCAGCACTAATTACATTTAACCTTACAGTAACATACAATGCTTGGCTGCCAGGGAGACCCAGCTTTTGGATGTGGCAGCCCTGACACATCTGACAGCAGAAGTCTGGAAGCCTCTTTGAAAGACACCCACTGGCTTTTTATTTTTATTTATTTTTATTTTTTATTTTTTATTTTTTTCGTCTTTTTTCGTGTCCGGCAACGGATCGCAACCCTCAGTGTCGCGCCCGCACCGGACCAGGACCGGGACCAGCAACGGGATCGCAACCCTCGGTGCTGCGCCCGCACCTCGCTCAGCCAGTGAGCGGGAACCGGTCTGTATGTGGGATCCGAACCCTCGGCGGGAGCGCCACCGCGCTCCCAAGTGGCGCACTGTAGCAGTGCGTCACCGGGCCGGCCCATTATTTATTTATTATTTTTTTTTTATTTTAATTTAAAAAAATTTTTTATTGGAACATAGTTGATTGTACATATCTGTGGGGTACAACATTGAATGTCAATATCCATGCGCAATACGTGATGTTCAAATCAGGATAACAGGCTTTAAAGTGGTAGGGTTCCATGCACAGAGACCTTGCCCAGAGACTATAGAATTGGATTTTAATACCTACAGACGTGGGTTCAAACTGGTCTTTCCTCTTTCTAGCCATGTGTGCTTGGGCAAGTCACCTCACCTCTCTGAGCCACAGTTTCCTGTTTTCACCATGTTATTGGGAGATTAAGAGATGGTATCAGTGCTAGTGCCTCTTCCAGCATGTCTCAAAGACATGATGGGGATGAGGAATCCCTATGTCAAGTGCTGTGTCCTGCTCTTGCAGCTATTTCAGATGATCACCTGGAAATATTTATGACATCACTTATTCTGCATTTCTCCGTTGTATATGAAAATTAAGGAATTGTGTCCATTCAGCATAGTCAATGGTGCTGTCCTTTAACATTTATTGAATCCCTACTAAATGCCTGGATAGGTGAAGAATTGGGCTAAAGTCCATGGAAGCAAGAAGAGTTAGCCAATCTGTCAGTTAAGGTTCTCCTTCCCACCTCTAACAAAGTTCATTTCTTCTTTGCATCATTAAGTCCTCTTTCTTTTATCAGAGGTGGAAAGCGTTGGCAACTCTGATCCCTTAGCATGGAGTGGAAACTCTTGGAAATACAAATGCCATCATTAGTGGCCATATTAAAATGAGAAGCTGTCACTTAAATCACTAATTAGTGGGGGTTAAAAGTGTCAACAGCAACATTCTTGAGTTAGCTAACTGCTATTTTGTTTTTACTTTATTAGAATTATCATTAGTGAAATTTAATGAGCACTTATACATGCCAAGTGCTTTACATAAATATTTTATTTAACACTAACAATAGCCTAATGAGGGAGTTACTATTATTGACCCTATTAATAGTTGAGGAAATGGATACTTAGAGAGGTTAAGTGACTTGACCAAGATCGCAGTAGTTAACAGAACAGTTGAAATATGTTCGTCACTGAGACATTCTCCTTATTGTGATAAGCATTGTTGCCTTTTCTTAGTAATGAGGAATAAAAAAGATAGAGTAAGAACATGTCCCTTTCCTTTTAAGCCTTATTCTTGGGTTGCAGAAAATGAGAATCAATAGAAAGTGATAAGAGAGATGACAGGGAAACCTTGGTCTTCAGAAGTGCTGCAAGAATTTAGAGAAGAAAGTGACAGATGGGTGTGTGGGGTGGGGAGATAGAAGAAGGAGAGGAAGTCTCAAGAAATGCTTCGAGGGAGTGGTGGGAATTGGGCTGGTCCTGGGAAGTGAAGGGTTTGACAGGTGGCTGTAGGCATTGGGGCACATGTCTTGGGCTGGGATGGAAATGTAGACCATGTATTTGCAGAATAACAAACAAGTACAGTATTTTGACTGAATTATTAGTACGGGATATGATCTGTGAGATAATTAGATGATGATGGACTTTGAGTGTCAAGCCTAGATTGTATGTATTTATGAATCAGGACACAAATAAAGTTAGACAATGAATTTGATGGCAATTCTGCAACGGACCCAAGGAGAATATCAAATATGCTCTCTCTTTGTATTGCTTTTTAACTTTTCTTCAGATCATAGTTTGTGGTAGACAGTATATTATGAGATGAGTTCAGACCTGGGGGTGGGTACTCTTGGACTGTAATTCCAGTTTCACTATTTCTTAGCTGAGAGGCTGTAGGCAGGTTAATCAAATAGTTCTGAGCCTCCTTTTTTTGGTCTATAAAATGCAAATGGTGATTGCAAGGTCACGAGAATTAAATGAGGTAATATTTATGAATTGTTTGGGGCAGTTCTTGGCAGTACATACTCATCAAATAGTAGTTTTATTCAATGAGAAAATATAGGAAAGCACAGCCCAGGGCCTGCAGTATAGGGGATTTTCCATAAATAAAATTTAGTTTATTTATATGTGTGTGTGTGTGTATGTGTGTACTACTTTCTTATATCCATACACAATCACACATACACGCGGCATCTATTGATCACATAATCTACCTATTCTAGTCTTTGAAAAGACATGTTTAATATCTGAAGTGGAAAACATTCCACATTAAACTCTGTGAACCCAGGCCAAGGTGGGAATGATCCCTAAGCCCATTAGAAGTCAACCATTTTTTAAAATTATTTTTTATTATTTTAATTTTAATTTTAATTTATCAATATACAATGTAGTTGATTTTTGTGGCCCTTTACCAATTCCTCCCAAGTTCAAGGAATTGACAAATCAGCCATTTTTTAAATAAATGCCACTTACTAGCTTAAGGATTGCGATTTGAGAAGCATCTTGTTGGGGACCCACAAGTTCGTTCCATCTGTGAAAGTCCATTTTCCCTACATGACCTGGGACACACACATTTTTGAATTGATACCAACAAGAAGGAAGGGCAATGAACAAAGGCCCTGACAGTACATTGACACTTGACTTTCCTTTGGAAGTTCTCCTGTTATATTAATAGTGCCTAACTGCATTTTTAATTCTGGGGACAAATTGCTGATTTAATGAAGGCCTCCTGCCTTCAACAAAGATACTGTTATGTGAAAATAACTGATAACCTACTCAAGGCTTCCCGGGAGATATGTTTTCAAGCTGTTGAGCGTGGAGTACATCGGTTTGCTTCTAGGAGCACCAGGAGCACATGCCACGTGTCAGCCTCACAGAACTTGTTTACTGTCTAATGCTTTCTCCAGCTTTCTCCCGTAATTCCAGAGATGCCTAATCATTGCTTCTGAACCATTTTGATTAGCAGGAACTCCTAATACTTCAAGTTCCTCTGCTCCCAACCTCTCTTTCAATTGGTTAATAACCTTAAAATACCCTCAGCTGCACTACAGTGTCTTTAAAGGGCCTGCTATTTAAAAGCACCTTTGGAGAATCCCCTGATTCACAAATTTGCATATTAGGCCAATGTTATGAGTGTGTTTGGGAAGTCAGTGATTCCAGATAATATTGACAACAGCCTCTTGGCCAGGATTGACATTATACAGCTAAGGCTTCCTACATACTGATCTTTTCCGTATATCATTTTGCTTAGGTCAGTGTCAAGATCAACTAATTAATATTAGTGTTAGCTAACCCCATAAATGTGCACACGTGTGCACACACATATTCTGAAGTAGACACTTTAAAATAGCATGTGCTGTAAATTCCATTATGAAACACTGTGGGGTTTTTAATAAAACACCAACAAACAATATTGTTAGGCAATTAAAAAATAATAAAGCAAACCTGCTTAAATAGCTGTAACCTCATATGCTCAAAATTATGCCTGCTGCCCTGGGAACATAACCTCATGAGAACTAGAGGAAATCAACTGTTAAGCTAGGGGATTTAAAATAGACTAGGCATATTACAGAAGTAGTTTCAGCATTACCTCCACCACCTCCATGCAGCTTGCAGCGGCACATTTGAGCAGGAAACAAGACTTGCTTTTCTCTTTCGTCAGCCCACCATGCACTAGGGTTGCCTCTGTGCATTTACTATCACTCACAGAAGAAAAGCAATCTCTACACGTCTCTCCAGGACTTAAAAAACGTCCTCTTCTGATCCCTCTCTTTCTCTTGACACAGCTGGCATCTTATTTCCTCACAGTGTTGCAGGGTAGCAGAGGTTGACCTTACATGAGGAATTTGAAGACCCAAAGAGATAAAGTGGCTGTGCCTGATTGCACACAGCTGTAGTCATGGCCATGCTGGGCTAAGAACTTGAATTAGAACTCAGGACCTCTGTGGCAGCCATCTGTTGCTCTTGACTTCTGTGATAAATCTCCTTTCCTGCTAGGATTTCCTCCTCCTTTCCTACAAGATTTTGATTTCCATTTTCATAATCCCTAGCCTTTCTTCCACTCTGCAAAGGAATCAAATTTAAATACGTAGCCTACAAATTTCTCTTGACATTTTCTTTAGAAGGCAAGAAAAAGAAGGAAAAGGAAAAGGGGGGCGGGCAGATATTTAGTCTTCTCATCATGAGAGCAGGATCCTTCTGTGTCATAAGACCCCTTCGTGCAGATCCTCTTGGGAGAAATGTAGGGCCAAGAGCTGCTTTGCAAGCCTCCAGGCTCTCTAGTTACCCCTGGAGACACCAGGAAAAACCTGCATTCCATATTCCAAGTCTCTTTGGGGAACGTACCAGTGTCAGCATTAAGCGATGGGGCTTAAAGATAGTCTTGTCAGTCTAATTGATCTTGAGTCATTGCCTCTCCTGTCAGAGCTGTCCGTCTGCTTACCCATGATCCTCATCACCCTGATAGCTCATCAGGAATATGGGACTTGGCCCAACCTTGCCTTCATCCAATAACGTTATGAAATTGATACTGACACTTCCATTGGCACTAATTTCTCTAAGAGATTGGAGCCAGAGGACAAGTGGTTTAGTTTCATGGCAGTTAAGCTTTCCAAGCAGATCAAGATGGCCTAAGATTGATTGACCTATACTCTGAGGAAGGGGGAGGGAGATGGGAACAGAGGGAGAAGAGGGACTGGAAAATCAATGGCTGCATCCTCATCATCACGTGATATTTATTGACTGCCCAAGAAGCACGATGTTCTGTATGGATGTTCTGAAGATACATGCCAGACTCCTCCGTAGTCTGCTTTGAAGGGAGTTTAGAAGATTGTTGGGGGCCTGAAGCCCCACACCCCTTCTTGTGTGACCAGGCCTATGTGACAATCTGCTCAGATGGCCGTGCTTTACATGATAACTGCCTCGAAATCTTTATGCCAGAAACTGATTGCTCCTGGCTATGCAAGTTAATTTGCAAGTGACCTTTTATCCTTCTCTAGAAACTTGTTTAACCATAAACATTCTGGGTGGCAACCTTTACTTTGAATGTCCTGTCTTTGTCTCTCCTCAAGATATTATCATATCTTTACATTCCAGACCCTTTGCAGCATGCCTGCTTTTTCCTATATAAGATGTAACCTAAGAATCAATAAACGAGACTTGATCAGAATACTGTCTTGTCTTCATTTCTCGTGTCTCTTGTCCCATCCAATTCCCACTCCCCCCTCCAGGGTCTGCATTGAATATCCCGCGGGTCGGGACAGAAGATTAAGATGAAAGCATGTTGGCTGGAGAGGTTCACCGCTTTACTCGTGATATTGCCCCCTGGTGTCTGGAGTCCAAAACAGTAGTTGATTCTACCCATGACTCTTCTCCGCCCTCCCCTCCCACATACAGGAGGACTAAGTTACTTTTTATTTGGTTGACTATATCATTTGCCATCCAAACCTAAAAGGGGAACTATTAATAATTACTCTGGAATAACAGGTATAAGCAAAGACAGTCTTGGGCAAATCAGGATTATAGTCACCTCCTTTTAATAGAACCAGGCATATCTGAACTGAATGAGGAGATACTCCCTTTATGGCAGGGTTTCATTCCTTACACGAACCTTCTTTAGGTTAATGGACACATGAGGAAACAGGCTTTTGATGAGGAGGTCACCTGCTGAATGTGAGAGGTTTTTATGAATTGGCAGATTTAATAATGCTGCCTGATCTGGAAGTCAGCATAAGAATAATACCATAAAAGTGATTGGATGATGTCACAAAAGTGAAGAAGAATATGCATTTTCAGATTAGATGGGTAGATCTTTGGATTTTTTCCTTTGTACCACGGCTAAGTCACGACTATAGAATCTCCCCCTGCCCCCATCCAGCCATCCACCTCACTGCCCCTTTTTGGGGTATTCGGTTTGGGTGTTCCCTATCCTTGAGTGTATTACTCTTAAGTATATTATATACATTACCCATGGAAATATTTTGTCTGGTGAGATGGAGGAAGGGATGACTTGTAAAGAAACATAGACTGGTGAGTCTCCTTACACACCTGTATAATGAACAACCAACTGGTGGGTGTTCAGCAAGTTCATACACATTCTTGCTCAGGAGCACATCCGTGAGAGCACATACGTGGGATGTCCGGCACATTTATGAGGGTTTGGTGGTGGGCATGCATGTGACATCATTGCCTGCACTGTGTGACAAAAGGGGCTTCTTAGAGAACATGGTGCTCTGGGTGTCAGCCTGGCTGGTGGAGCTGCTGCAGGGGAGTGGGGGGTGCAGGTGTGTAAACAGGAGCAGGTATGACAGTATATAAAGCACACCATACAAGGGAAGAGATCACAGAGCTGATATGGTGTTATCTTGATTGATTTTGGTGTTGTATTTATACCTTCACATGCTGGAAATCAATCGACCCTCTGTCCCCTCGCCATTCCCACTGCAGCGCTGTTCAAATGAAATGCTTATATCATTTTTACGGCATGTCTGTGAAAGGGACAAGTGAGCCAAGAGATTAATAAAGGCTGCTGAGGTTCTTGCCCAACTGCTGTCTAGGTATGTGGGGAGAAGAGGCAGGGGCCAAGGTTCAAGGTGCCTTGGAAGTGACAGCCACCAAAGAAGCCGAGATAGGATCTGTGGAACAGAAGGCAAGGCAAGTGCTCTGGGGTGGGGCAAGGACAGTTTTCCAGGGATGAAGGGTGTGGGCAGATGGAGCTCAAGCCTAGAGTGTTTGCTGGGCTGCAGTTCCTTCTCTGGGCTGCCTTGCTCTCTTGCCTCCCCTGGTTGGGTGTATCTAGGCTGCCTAGCTGCTCTGGGCACACCTGGCACATGGTCCTCATCCCATGTGCCATCGCTGTTGGTTTGTTGTATATCCTGCCTATAGACAAGGAGCCTCTTCAGGGCTGGGGTTGTGTCTTCTGCCTTCCCCTCTCTGGTCCCTAGTTCAGGGCCTAGCCCATGAGGCAGTATTTGGTATGCACATAGGCAGGAAGGGCCAATCTGGAAGGTGTGGCACAAATCATAGACCATGTTAGATCATGTTCGAGGGCTCTGGAGTGGGCACATTGCTACAGCCCCTGGGAAGTTGTCTCTGGGAGGCTAAATGCCTGTAGAGTGAATCTTCAGCTCACCCAGAGCCTGAGGCTCCTCTACCTTTCTAGCCATCCTTTTAGTGCCATTTTATCCCCTATGTTGGCCACTGCAGCTCAGACCTGGGTACTGAGAGTTAGACAGATGGGAGATGTGGTATTGCATGTTAAATTGTGTCCTTCAAAAAGTTGAACTCTTAACCCCTCATACCCATCCTTGTGAACCTTATTTGGAAGTAGAGTTTTCACAGATGGGATTCAGATATAAGTTAAGATGTGCTAATTCTGGAGTAGGGTGGGCCCTTATCCTAACTTGACTGTTGGCACAGAAGAAGAGACATGGAAACAGGCATGTACACAGAGGAAAACACCATGTGATGAGAGGAGAAGGCCGTGGGTTGGCAGGGGTTGGAGTGATGCAGCTACAAGTCAAGGAAGACCAGAGACTGCTGGCCCCCAACAGGAGCTAGGAGGAGGCAAGAAAGGGTTCTATCTAGTGTCTGGCGGCCATGGCCCTGCTGGCACCTCGATTTCAGACTTGTAGCCTCTAGAACTGCAGAGAATAAATTTCTGTTGTTTTCAGCCACCCAGTTTGTGCTTTTTTGTTAGGGCAGCCCTAGGAAATGAATACATCTGGAGAGGCAATGCTTACAGACGCCTGGGATAGCACTTGGACAACATGTACTTTCTAATTGCCTATTCTCTTAAAGGCACTTTACTGGGGACGCCAAGAAATTCAGAGGTGTACAGGATAGAGTCCTTGCCCTTTAGGGATTTATGATCTGGAGACTTTCAGGACCAGCCGAGGAGCTTGAATTTGGATGAGCAAAGAGTTGGGCCAGTGTCGACCCCAGGACAATCCAATGACAGGTTCAAAGGTAGATGTGATTTCCTTATAGTTTTCTAAGGATGTGTGTTTCTGATGAAAATCATAATACCAGCTAACGGCATAACTTCCAAAAGTAAAACTTCATAGAACTGCTCTGTGGCTTGCACATGGAAATAGCCTTGGCATGGACACAGGATATAGGGTTCCTATTGCAGGCTTTGAGACCTGGATATTCAATTCTGGGTGGGGGCAACACTGTGCCTTGATAGGCAGCTGGGCCCGGGAGATCTAACAGCCAAGACAGGCAGGTGTCAACACTTGGTGCAGTGAGTAGGGGGTGAGAGGCCGCGGAGAGGCCAGGAAGCACCTGCAGTAGCCCATCACCTCTGCAAGGGCAGGACCTGTGGGCCCGCAGTGAGAAGGTGCAGGGTTGGCCATGCACAGCCCTTAGCAGACGTGGCTGTGGGGCCTGTTGAACTCTGTGGGCAGCAACAGAGAACTCTAGTTCCTAGTCCGGAGACTCCAGAGAAACCCCAGCATGTGTTGACAACCCTGTTGTGTCTTTCAGTAACAGTCTATGAATCTGCTTTCTGTGGGATAGTTTCGTTGGACATTCATGGAGCAGACGTTGACCTTGCACAACCTCTTACAAGGCACACTCTCCCTTTGTCCGTGTTTATTATGATTCTCCTGTCGTGTGTGTTGGCTCCACAGTATACGTCACTCCTAAGTTTCTGATCCTGGGAAGGGGATTCACAACCAAGCTCATGAAAACTCCAAACAACTTCCACAAAGACCCATCTGGTGGAGAGAACTTGCAGCTCCTAGGAATTCTGCTTCAGATACTATTCCCCAGGTGGGGAATTGAGATTCATGGCCACCCTTTATATTTCTAGAGGACATTTGATACAAGCTCAAAAGAGCACTAGATTGGAAGTCAGAAGAGCTGACTTTCCCCTGACTGTGGTAATTCCCTTTAACAACACTGAGCCTCTGTTTTCTCATCTGTGAAATGGGGAAGGTAGTCTCTATCTTGAGTATCTCATAAAGATGTGGTGATTGGGTAAGTCTGTGTTTAGGAAAAGGCCTTGTGAACAATAATGTGTCATATAGATTTCTATAGGGTTTCTACTGCTGTTAGATTATGGGTTTTCATGCACCAAATCGTGGGGTGCTCCATTCTAAAATGCTCTATGGTATTTAACTCTTGTTGTTTTCCCTATTTGAGGCTCCTAGGATGCCTTATACTGTCCAGTGAATATTTTCCAATAATGGGGAAAATACGTTTTTGCATGGATAAGGTGATGGGGGTTTGCGTCAAGCCTATGGTGAGCTGAGTGTGAATGAACACTCAGGATTCTTAGGGGTTGGGAATGAATTTACAATCCCAGAGTGGCCTGAAAGAAGCCACTGGACTTTAATGGTTTCTCTCCAACTGTAAATTCAGGCCTCACTTCAATATCTTAGATTTAGGGGTGTTGCAGTTCAGAATTGTTTTGATTCTAGACTTCTCTGATTTGAGGCTATATGATTATGTACCTTGAGAATATATTCTCTGGAGTCCCACAGCTCCAGTTAAAATCCTGATGTTACCATATTTTACTAGCTATGTGACCTTGGGAAGACTACTTAACTGCTCTGACTCTAATGATAGGACTCACCTCATTGAGACTGGATGAGATCATATGTGCCCACAGCCCAGGACAGTGCCAATAAGTGCCCAAGGTGGTCATAGTGCCAGCAGACACTAGCTATTCTTATTGTTTTGTTGCAAGGGTATATAAGACCATTAGTCTGAGTCTTCTGGGGGTGTCAGTATGCCATGGCATCAAACCACGTGTACTTAGAAATACTGTGAAAAGAGTTTCATCCAGACACAGCCTGGATACACTATTGCAATGTGTGGGACCCATGTAGCCATGGGTGACTTTCCTAGTTGGGAAGTCCCAAATCAGCCAGTGCCTAAGGCCCCAAGTTCCTCCTGAAAATGGTTTTTTTCCTCTTCAGCATCAATTGGCTCTATCTCTTCTAATTTACTGTGCCTCACTTTAAATTGAAAAAACTTCACAGTGCTTCATACAGCATGATCTTATATGCCATTTCCTTCCACTCTCCAAAAGTCCTTGAGAAGTTGGAGGGAAAGTTACAGATAAACCTTTAGGGAAAATAAATACCTCTATCTTGTGGTAACATTAGCTAGCTATGCACAGTGGTTAGAGTTTAATTTAGAAATGTTGAAACTTGAGCTATGATCTCTTTATGGGGCTTTGGATGAGAAAACATCAGCATTTCGTATTCCAATCATATTTATGCAACCGGAAGGTAATTATTTGCTTCCTGTTTATGCCTGGGATGTTCTGAAACGCTGTCTGCACAGAGTCTTCGGAGAAGCTGATGACACTTGCTTCCCTCCAGGCTGCGTGTTTGTGCATCTGCAGGCTCCTTGCTGCAAGCCGTTCTTTTGCCTATAAGCTTCCTGTTGCCTTTGAAAGCCACAACCGGGTTCTACAAGTGTGGTCTAAAGTTCTCCAGAAATGCCATGAACTTCTCTCCTTAACGAAGTCAGTTCTCTTCCAAATAAATCTCAAGGGAGTAGAAATTGGGGGTGGGAAGGAGACCGTGGCTGACCTGTTATAACTTGTCCCATTGTCAGAAAAACAGTCCTGGAGAGTTAGGCAGCATGGCGCAGTGAAATGAGCCCAGACTTTGAAGTCAGACAGACGTGGGTCTGTCTACCATTTATTATCTGTGTGACCTTGGGCAAAATAGAAAACCTGGAGCTTCAATTTCCTCAACTCCATCACTGGGGATAATAAGATGTACCCTCAGTGTTGTCGTGATGGTGAAGTGAGGTACGTACAGGAAGCCAAGTATTCAGAATGCCCTTCCTGCCTTCCCTTTCCTGAAGCCTGTGTCCTCAGGCTGGCTGAGCAGCAGGATCGTTTTCAATCACCAAGAGATATGTCCAAGCTGTGAATGCTACAAGACATGAACACCACCTTTGGTTCCTGTAAGAGGCTGGGAGGAAATTCGAGGCAAATAATCAAGCTTATCTTGTGGGAAATGATTCAAAAGAGGAGCAGAGAAGTGCGGAGGGCACGCCTCGCTGGCCAGTCTGCAGGACCCTGTGTGCCCCAGAGATCACTGTGGGCAGTGTCTGTCTGGATGCTGCAGGAGGCAGAGGGGGAGGAGCCGGTCCAGGAACAGAAGGCAGTGACTTGTCCCCAGGTCTGCTCTTGGGCACAGACCATGTTCACTTGGATTCTGTCCCACACCTGCCAATAAAAATTAAGAAATTGATTTTCTTTTGTTTCCCTCTGAGGATCAGGCTCTTTTTATGAGACAGTAAATGGAATCCCTCTCTGAGCATGGCTGGATTTTTAATTGTGTTTGTTGTGCTTTCACTTATTCCATTTTATGAGTTCCTGCTCCCAGATTTGTTGATGCGAAGCTCTTGTTCACCAGGGACATGTCAATGTTTGATTTTTATCAGTAGGAAAAGGTTGAGGTTTTTAAAAAATCATTTTCTTAATCCAAAGGTTGGCTTGTTTGCTTCATCTGACACATTAAAAAGGCATGAGACCCATCTGGGCTTGTTTTCTTTTACTTCCCAAATCAGATCTAGGTGGTCAGGGTACGACTGTACGTGGAACTGAAGACTAGAACTCCACTTTGGGACAGAGCCACTTTAAGATGAGTTAGATCACTGAGGACAGTAGCCTGTCTTTTGCACGGGGCTCTTCTGTAGAGATTTGTTGAAGATGGTGTGAAGCACACAAAGTGTATGGGGTGAAAAGGTTAAAGTAACGTCGTTAGGTGTGTAGACGTAATAGATCTCAGTGGCTGAAAACAACAAAACTGTATTTCTCACTTCTGCCATGTGTGTGCCAGGTGTTGGCTGGGACCCTCTGCTCTCTGCTGGCCTCACTCAGAAGCTGGGGTGGACTGGGGCTGTGCCTTGGGGTTTCACAAATGCCAACACAGGAAAGAGGGAACGTGACAGATCACACAATGGACTATAAAGCTTGCATGTGGAAGCGATGTCTTCTCACTTCTGTTCACTTTTCATTCCAAAGGAAGGGATGGGGTCCTGCCCAACTTTAGGAAGTGCAGAAAACCGCTGTCTTACTGGTGCTTGGAAGTACCTGGTAAACAGCAGTCTCGATGACCACAGTGCCTAAGAGGGCTTTCCGAACTGGGAGGTGACGTCACGCTGCTACCACTCTTTGGAAGGAAGTACAAAGATAATGGAAGGGGTATAGAAATGGATGGATTCTGGCCCTAGGATTTTGCAATTTAGCTATAAATGTTGGGCCTGCCTGCCCAGTTATCTTATATGGGTTGGTCCAACCTTGAAACCATTTGGCAATCTATTTCTAGATGCATTGGTTCAGCTGTCTCACCGTCTTTATGTAGGCTCATGGATTAACACCAAGCTCTATCTGTTTGTAAAAAATACTTGGTGTCAGCCAAGTATTGAGGAAATGGGTGGTTTGGTGGCAAGAGGAAGAACTTTGGAGACAAACAAACATGGCTTCAAATACAGGTTCCTGGGGCCGGCCCGGTGGCGCACACTGAGGGTTCGGATCCCACATACAGACCGGTTCCCGCTCACTGGCTGAGCGAGGTGTGGCCACAACACCGAGGGTTGTGTTCCCGTGGCCGGTCCGGTCCAGTACGGGCGTGACACTGAGGGTTGTGATCCGTTGCCGGACACGAAAAAAAGGAAAAAAAAAAAAAATACAGGTTCCTTCACTTCCTGACTAGGTGATTTTTGGAAAATGAATTAAACTTATTTGAGGATCAGTTTTCTAGTTGATCAAATGATAATGACAACAGTTTTTGAAATGAGATGAGAACAAAATGCCCAGACACTTATCTGGCATATAGTAGGTGTTTAATAAACGTTAGTTTATTTTCCCTCCTCTCTCTCTTTTGTTGTAAACCACAGGGAACCCAGCACCCTTGGGGCTCTGATTCAGTCTTTTGGAATTTGAAGAATCACTTCTACATATTGGCTGGGCAAATGCCATAGTGTTAGGCCAATGGCTAGATTTTTCTTGGAGACAAATTTCTGAGAATTATCAACGCTCTGTAAGTCAGAGAATTGGTGGAACAGAAGGGGATTTCAGAGACAAGGGCAGGGCAGTTGAGATAATGATTCCAAGGAAGTCCTTCCCCTGATCCAAAAGGGGAGTGCATATTGATCTGTCAATGTACTACCCGAGAGGCTGCTGCTTCTGCCTCCTTCATTTTGTGTGACCCACACTTTCCCCCTTCTCCTTTTGCACTATGGGCCCTGAGAAAAAGTTTCCCTGGAGTCACCAGTCATGTACCTGCAGGTCCTCCTAGTGGCTTGCAGCCCCACTCCCTCCCCTGTGATCGGGGCTGAGCCTGCCTGGATAGGAGCGCACTCTGCAGGGAGGCTCACTCTCCAGTGTCGCCAGAGACCTTCACTTTCTTTGGGAACCTTGGGATTAACCACTTATAAACATCTAAACCGTTCCCGACTCTGCACCCTTATTTTTCCCACATAGAAGGAATAGGGAGGGGAGGAGAAAGACTCTGTAATGACAGTGTAGACTGTCCTATAGGCAACACAACTGTCGGGCCATCAGGTTTTTCTAATTCTGCAACCACGTGGTTGGAAGAATAAAACCCACCTCGGGTCTGAAGAAAAAAAGGCAACAAATTTGGAAGAGAATAATGTCTTGAATATTCCTTAATCAAGGGAATGTGGGTCTGAGTAGACCCGTATTCCTTTGAGGGCCTCTCACAAAAGCTCGAACTTACCAGAAAGGCTATGAGGATGTTTCTCTTTCATTTTGTTTATTAGTGTTGCATAACAAAGTCATCCTGTAATTAGGAATGGATTAGTGACAGCAGAGAGGCTAACAGGTATTAGGCTGTGTGTGTGTGTGTGTGTGTGTGTGTGTGCACGTGCGTGTGTGTGTGTTGAGAGCTCAAAAGACAGCGAGCTTGACTCCCTCTCCTGACCTGCCTTAGACCTCGTGTCTTCAAGAAAATAGAAGAGAGCTCCCCAGACAGCTGAGATCTGTCCCCCATTATTTGTCCCTTCTTCAGTATCTTAATAGAATGCTTTATGGAAGTTGTTAAGGTAAGAAGAAATGCTTCCTCCCCCAGAGGGGCCACAGGTCTGTGAGTTTTCCCCTGAGACAAGTGGCATGAGAACTGGCCAGAGCTGGAAAGGGAAGCTGGTTCCCGGAGTGAAACACTGTCTCTCTATCAGGAGTTCTCAACGTGGGGCAGCTGTGTCACCTCGCTGGGTATTTGGAAATGTGTGTGTGTGTTGCCTGGGGAGACTGTTTTTTTTAAAAAAATTTTTTAGTATAATTTATTTTTAAAGCCATTTTAGATTCCCAGCAAAATTGAGAGGAAGGGACAGAGAGTTCCCATGTACCCCGTCCCCACACGTGCACAACCTCCCCCATTGTCAGCATCCCACAGAGTGGTCCATTCATTATGATTGATGAACCTGAATCTGGCTTTTCAGGCTGAAGTCCAGGGATGCTGGATACTCAGAAGTCTGTCCAAGGAAGGCTTGTCTTGCCCTGATGCCAGCCGTAGCCCCACTGAGGAGCACTGCTGAGCTCAGACACAGCAGGCGGGGCAGGCTGCAGGGGCTCCTTTTTCATCCTTTGAAGTGATGGGTCTGTGTGCTCTTTACTGGCTTTTCTTTTAAAGAATGTAGCTTATGGGGGAGTAGAGGTGAGTAACAGGGCCTCAGGGATTGGACAGCCATACGATGGTGCAATTCTCTTTTCTGATGTGGATGTAGCTTAATAAGAACTTTTGCCAGCGCTGGGAGGAGGAGGAGATGATGAATCATCTCTAATCTATCTGGGTGAGTCTAATGAGGTGACTCACTCCTGTCCTTATTCTCAAGGGTCAAGAGGAATATCTTTAAAAATGGTCTCAGGGACCGGCAATGGGAGGCCATTGCTCATGAGGGAGATAATGTGCCAGAATTGACCAGATGTCCCCTTGAACAAATACTTTCCCAACGGTCTGCACTTTCAGAGAGGTGGTGCTGGGCATTGGTTTCTGGCACAGGTTCTGGGACCAGATTGTGAGTCTTGAATTCGAACATCCCTACTGTGTGCTAGGCATGTGTCCATGGGCAGGTTGCTGCTCTCTGCCTCAGTGACCTCATCTCTAAAATGGGGAAAATAACAGCACTAACCTCACAGAGGTATTGTAAGATCAAGGAAGCTACATTTACAGAGCCCAATACATAGGAAGCACTCAGTAATCCAAATAATTACAGTGATCATGATTTCTCCAACTCACTCCTCAACTCACTATAATTTAACTTTTTCCTCCATTGTTCTATGGAAGCTGCTGTCACTGAGGTCACCTACTCGTTTTCAAGTGCAGTGGCTATGTTCTTCTTCATCCTTTTTGTCCTCCGTGTATGATTCTCTTGAACTTCTAGAAATTCTCCTTTGACTTCTAAGACGATGCTCTTTTCTAGTTCTCTTCCACTTTTCTGGCATTTCTTCTCCTTCTTGCTCCCCTTTCAGGCCTGCATTTTAAGTATCAAGGTTCCCCAGGGCTCTGATGTCAGGCTTTACTCTTTTATCTCAATGAAGTCCTCCTGGGCCACCCCTTTCCTTCCCATGGCTTGGGAGCCTACAGCAGGACCCTTCTCCCTGTGGCTCTTCCCCTGGGCCTTTCAAATCCTAGAATAATACAGAGAAAGTGGAGACCGTTCAAAATCACAGGCTCTTGGAACATTTTGTTGATCACTCAACTGTCCGTGGACTTTATGAGAGCAGATTCAAAGAAAGCCTTTCACAAAAGAAGTTTAAGTCCCAACGTTATATCTTCTCCAAACTTCTTTCCGTTCTGTGTCCTTCCTGCATGTTACATAACAACCCATGTCCTGTAATGCTGAGAATGGAAAGGGATGGGAAAGGGGGATAATTTCTGCTGTCTGTTCTTTGGTTTTCTTGCAATCCATGGTCTACAATTCTGCTAAAGCAAGTGATCTATGGTTGCAGTTGAGGCTGTGAGTTTTGGAGTGAGTGAGACCTGCCTGGGTATGAGTCCTGCCTTTCCATTGTATTCCTTAATCTCTTCACCCCTGGATGCCTCCTTCCTGCAGCCCTGTGGCCTGAGGCTATGGCTCTATGACACTAGATCCGCTGCTTCCTCTTTTCCTTGTTTGCCCCCTTGTTTTGCTGAAGCCCTTCCTTCGATGCTTCCTAAGAAGGGTGACAAGTGAGCTAAATTTTTGCACATTTGCAAATATCATTTTTTTGCCCTTAACAGTGGATTCGTATACAGTCGTGTGCTGCATAAGGATGTTTGCATCAATGACAGACCACATATATGATAGTGGTCCCATAAGATTATAATGGCTGTACCATATAGCCTAGGCGTGTAGTAGGCTGTACCATCTAGGTTTGTGTGAGTACACTCTATGAGGTTCGCACAACAATGAAATCACCTAACCACACATTTCTTAGAACATATCTGTTGTTAAGCGATGCTTGACTGTATTTTTTTAAGGTGAGGAATTCCAAGTTGAGAAGTTGTCCATCAAAATGTTGAAAGAATTGCTTAGTGCAGTAGCAACAGTTGTGTTGTTATGGAGCATTGCGTTATCTTTCTGATTGCTGTTCCTTTGTAAATGTGACCTATCCCTCCCTCCTGGAAGCTCTTAGCATCTTCTCTTTATCCCCCTCCTTCTGGCCTTTTGTAATTTTGTGCCTTGTGTGTGTGTGAGCACTCCTGCATGTGTGTTGATTGTGCTGAGAACTGGGTAGGGAATTTGGGAAGATTTCTGTAGATTTCTTGTTTTTTCTTCCATCTTTTCTATTCTCTCTGGAATTTCTTTTAATCAGATGTTGGATCTCTGTATCAAGCCTTTAGTTTTCTTTTCTTTCCTATGTACCACCTCTTTCCTTTTTGTTTGATTTTCTGGAAGATTTCCCTGACTTTTTCTTCTTTGATTTTTAAATCTTGATGATCATAATTCCCAAGGACTCTTTCCTACCCTCTAATTGTTTATGTTTTAAGTATTGTCTGGTTTTATAGATGCAATGTCTTCATTGATGTCTCTGAGGATATCAGTAATTTTTTTTTTTTTTAAGTCTGCTGCTTCCTGCAGTGACTCTGTATCCTGCAGGTCCCTGATTGTCTGCTTGTCTTGCATGCTGTCTTTCATAATGAAGCTTTGCACCCCTGGTGATCTGGGTGTTTCTTCATATTTAGGAATTGCGCACTAAACCCTGTGAGCATGGGTGGAGCTTATCAACTGGCCGGTGTCACAATGGCATTGAGATCACTGAGTGAGCTTCACTTTCCATTGGGAGATCCCACAATGTCAATATCAAGTAGGATTTTGGTGAGAATTTGTCCAGGCAAGCATTCTCTAATCTCCTGCAGGGCGGTGGCGTGAGGCAAAGTCAGGGGCGGGGAGTAGGCAGGGTTGTGCCTGATTTCTGAAGCTGCAGGAGAGGAAGAAGGAGCTTAGCTTCATGCTCCATCCCAGCTGTGCTGAACCTTCTGGGTTCTGTTTCTCTGGGAACACCACTAGACTCTTGCGGGTTGGAAGTGAGGGGATGGCCGGGGCACCTTGTCCCAGCCATGAGCCTCACCCCAGCCTTCCTAGCTGTCGTGCCCCCAGCAGAACTGACTTCCTGTCAATTCCCTTGTAGCCCTGTTGTTCATCCCTTCCTCCATTCTGGATGTCACCTTCCTCCTTTGCCTTTTCATCTTCCACATTGTCATTACAGTATGTTACTTCCTTTTGTCTCCTCTTTTCCTCTTTCTCTTTGTGCACAGATATTTTCTTTAATTCCTTTGTATTTCAGCGATGTTTGAGGAGGGAGAGAGGCTAAAGACCAGTGTTTAGTTTTCCCTTTTTAGCTGGAAGTCACTATGAAGTTTTTCAAAGAGTTTTCTGGAACTGGCTTCTTTCTGCAAGGCAATGATTATTGCCAGTTATTTGGACGACCACTCATTGCTGCCTTTCCACACGGTCTCCAACACGGTCAGACATTTGTCATGGGTTGGAATAAGCCTGTCTGTGCTGACGGAGTGGAATTCAGGGTCCTCAGCTTGCGTTTTCCAGTCTTCCGTTTAGTTCCACCTCATTGATGCCTCACTTCGCTATTTGATGGGAAATATTCTCTCCATAAACTTCAGTAAGATGTAATGGATTTCTGCCGTGGAAATATTGTTCAAGCTGCAAAACCAGATCACAGCAGGCACTTTGTCTGGGGACTGTGTGCCTAGTAAAGCAGCCATTTAAAATGCCAGTTGTATGAAGCCACAGTCGTAGCTAATTCACTTTACAGAAATTTTATTTGTATGTATGGGAGAGTCACACCACCCAACAGAATCATTGTTCTACCAAGACGGCAGCATTTATTATCTTTGTCAGCCTGTGCTTTTGAGTAACCTTATTTACTGGGTTTCTTTTTGGGGTTAGAAAATAGTAGATGTGGGGTTGGTGAAGATGCAAATGATGTTTTTTGAAGGCTTTGGGGTGATGTGGGTCTCTCAAGTGTGGGACGGCTGGCCCAGCTGCCAGTAGGCTAATCGCAATGCAACCTTATTGCTGTCACTTGTGAAACCTGGATCTGGTTAGATGAGGCCCACACTGGGCTTATCTCCCTGTGGACAAGGAAGGGTTGATGGCTGAGTGTAGATTCCTCTGGGAAACTGATGAGCACGCTGGAAAGGCTCTGGGCCTCCAAGCCCCTAATAAGAGGCTCTCAGTCCTGGCTGTGTCTGGGGACCTTTTCCAATCCTGATGCCCAGATAGTTGAGTCAAAGCCTCTGGGGTGGAATCAAGCATCGGTACAGTTAAAACTCATGATGGGAGGAGGAACAGGGTGTAACCTATTGCTAGGTCATTAAAACAAAATCCTATTGTTGCTACATAAGCAAAGAAACTTATTTAAAGATATTATTATTTTGGATTAATTTGGATTTGGGAGGAAATGAAAATAATTCATGTCATGGTTACTTTGATTTGCTTTTATTTCGCAGCTATTTTCATGGTTTGACGGGGTGGGTAATTCTTGAGAAAGGAAATTTAGGGGTGATTTTCTGAACTTAGAATACAGAGCATTCGGGGAATCTCTTCTGATGAACTTTGCTGCTATGGAAAATATGGTGTGAAAGACAGTGAGGGGTCTGTGGGCAGGGCTGGGAGCTGGCTGGATGTGACTTCACCAGGTCTCTCATGGTGTGTGCAGGTCCTGTGGCTGTCATCAGTGGTGAGGAGGACTCAGCCAGCCCCCTGCACCACATCAACCATGGCATCACTACGCCCTCGTCGCTGGATGCCGGGCCCGACACAGTGGTCATCGGCATGACCCGCATCCCAGTCATTGAGAACCCGCAGTACTTCCGTCAGGGACACAACTGCCACAAGCCAGACACGTGTAAGTACTGGGATGGAATGCTGTCCCTTCTGGGGAGGGAAGGGTAATGTGGTGACAGACCATGTAGCTGGGGTCTGGAACCTTCTGAGGTGACCTGACACCTGCCAATCTCCCACCCTCTAAGAGACCCTCCCTGTTTGCCTCCAAACTTGAAGAATAGCCTGGGTAGGGAGATGACATTGGGCGGAGTCCCCAGGGGAGGGAGGGCTACAGGTCTGAATCTGGTCCCCTCTTTTCTTCACCTGGGTTCAGCAGGACCCTAGGTAGAGAGAGGTGCTCCCAGTAAGGCTGGGGACACAGGCGAGACTGGTCTCTGTAGACCTGTCCTATGTAGACAGGAAACATAATCTGACTCTGTCCAGACAACAGTTTCTGAGGTCACCAGACCTCCACCCAGGCCTCCATGAGAGGGGAAGGGAACCAAGGGTGGTGAGTACCTTTGAATGGAAACATCTCCCTAGCTGCCCTCCAGTGCCCCGAAGTGTGCCCTGTCTGAGAACTGGATCATAGCCCAAGCACTAGGAACCCTCACCTCACCCCCCTACACCCCATAGACATCTCACTCAGACCACAGGGCTCAGGGCTCCTGTTTCCTCCTCATCTCTCACCTCTCTTGGCGTTTCTGCTGAGTCCTTCTAGGTCCCCTCTCAGCCCCTGCAGCCTCAGTGGCTTGGCCCTTCATCCATCAGGGTTCCTCTTGCTCTGTCCCCAGGTTCAGTTGGGGCCCTGCCACACCAATGCACACCCCTGTCCCTCCCACTCCTCCTGCCCCCAAGAAATGATCCGCTGCTTCGGGAGAGAGTGCAGAGGCCACTGGAGAGTAGGGACACCGATGACTGCCTGAGAGCTGGAAGAGACAGCAGTGATTGGCTAGGTTAAGGCCTTCACCTCACAGATGGGAACACCGAGGTTCTGGGGGGCTCCCTGCCAGTGGGCTCTCTTCATCTCTCAGCTGGTGCCAGGCAGGCCCAGGGAGAGGTGCGTTCTGGTCTTGCTCACTCCCTGGGCTGAGCTGTCTGTACTTGGGCCACACTCTCTGTAGCTCCCTCAACTCTTGCTGCCCCTGCTGGTTCATCTTACAGTGGCGTGAGCATTCGGGTACCCCCCCTTTGCTTTGTTTCTCTGGCTCTGATTTCTAGCAAGAAGGTTGCCACAGTGGGAAGGCCAGGCTTGAGTTAGCATAAGGTCATCATTTGCCTTCCAACCTAGGGTGTCCTCCAGAATCTGTCTCCATGTTTACCACACACTCCCTGTCAGTACTGGAGGAGGGATACCTGGGTTCTGGACCAGGGCTGGGCAAGGAAGAAAGATACCTGTGTTTCAGATAAACTGTGGGAAACACAGTGCAAAGAACAGTTCTGCTCTGGCTATAGCTCTTGTCTCAGACCAGGCTCATTCTTGGACTGACCCGGGTGTGGCTGGGAGGAAAGGCCCTTCTGTGGTGGCAGCACAGATCTGAACTTGGTCTAGGGTTGATGCTGAGCTTTCTAGGGTCCCATTGGTATTTGAACAGACTTAGACATCATTGTGTTGAATATACAGTCAATTCTCATTATTTGCAGTAGTTATGCTTTATAAAGTCTCTCTGAACACTGAATAAGTGAATAGTGAACGAGTGCTCCTAGGGGAAATACAGGGTTAGGTTCCTGGAAGCCTCTGGCCACAACATTTTATCAATTGAGCAATCAATACATAACCTAGTTGTAGGTGTTTGTGTAAAGACACTTTATGTAATGCAGATTGTTGATTCACTGACCCTGAGCTCAAGGCCGACAGCACTGTATCTCATGCCTGAACGAAGCTTATGTAACACAGGTGTTTTCTCTGTAAGGCACACAGCTGTCCTGCACTCAGACAGCACTTCAGCACCATGCTTGCAGGCCAGGTTAAACAGCAAAATCATCAACGAAAAGCACAAAAATGTGAAAAATGTGATCTGGAATAGATCACAAAAATACTTGTGCTTGTTTACAGAATGATAGCTGAAATAAGAATTTTAAAACAATGTAATACAAGATATATATCTCTATATATGTATATACATACACACACATATATATGATTTTTATTTGTCAATTAAAAAATAAATTAATTAAAAAAAGAAAAAGCAGAGTGTTGTCTTGTTCATCCTCAGCTGTTGATATGTACATAGAGCGACTCAAATTTTTTGTCACTCTGCATATGTCCCCAATTGACTGTGAAAGCACCTCAAATATTGGTGTCAAGTAAATTTTAGAGAGCATGAGAATTTACAAATACAGAATCCATGAATAATGAGCATCAATTATATTTCTTTTAGTGGAAGCTCTGGGCTGCTCCTGCAGAGTACAATCTCAGGGTCCTATCTGTGTTCGCTGAAGCTCCTGATACCAGGTTATCTGTGCAGTTGTCAGATGGGGCAGATCTGGCATGTGGAAGGCACGTTTCCTCTGGGCCATTAGAATAGGTGTCCCTGTGGAAACTTGGGAGCCATGGAGAGAACTATGGGACCTGGTGAGTGTCCTTTGATGTCAGAAAAAAGCACAGCCCAAGAGCTATCGAACTAACAAAACCATGCGGAGGAAAATCCTTCCTTCTCAAGTTCTCTGGGTTTGTGACTCAGAGTGGCCTGAGGATCTAGATAGTACCATACTTCTGTGTAAGCAAATAGAAGTCGGCAAAGATGGAGGGGAAGCAGGTTTATTGACAAAGATTTGAAGGAATAGGGGAACAAACAGTCTCTTATCAGAGGAAAAAATCATGAGATGACTCCAGATTGTCAAAACCCTCTGACGTTGGGGAAAGGATCCTTTTTAGGGAAGTGGTACATTTTGTCCCGTCAATAGGCAGTGAATGGCTCCTAATTGTTTTCAGAAAACATAGGTGGCATGATAAACAACGTGCAGGAGTGTTGTAACCGGATTTGGCTAATCCTTCCTCTGCTAATCCATCAGTGACTCACACACACAGGGAAAGAGAGTGTCCAGGCCAGTCCTCAGTGAAGATTTACCGGCTGAAAAGGCAGCAGGTCTCTGATGACCAAGGCTTCATCAGTCAAGGGAATGGACTCCAAGACACATCCCCGTGTGTGATGAGACACTGTCACAAATAATTAAGACCACATGCACCTTAGCACGTAAATAAGGAGAGAGCATTTGTGAGGCTGCAGACAAGTCTGGGGACACTGCTTTGGGGGTATGGCAAGAAGTGGGGGAATTAAGAGAAGAAAAATGCTCATATTGTGGATCACCCCAGGGGCTCTCCCCATCTGCTTCCCTGCCTTGTCCCATGTGAAAGCACGGGATGTGGGCAGGAATGGCAGGATCATTGTGCTGCTTGACTTCAGGCATCACTTCCCAGTCCTCGCAGGGATGGATTAAACACAAAAGCACTTTTCTTTCTTTACTTGTGTGTTTATCATAATGGTAGGACCTTCCTGATCGGAATGATTAGGATGCTGGTCCTCTCCTCGCTTCTCACTTTCTATCTGCCTTCAATCTGGTCCATAGCATTTTTCATAGCATGTCAGGCCGCAAGGATATTTAGAGATCACCTGGTACGATCCCTTATCAGATGCTTCCACCCGTCGCCTGCATTCCCAGCAAGATCTCTGCATTTGACATTGTCTTTATTCTGAATTTATTTAGCCTTTCCAGGGATACTGAAAGAGCTGTATAAAGATGCTCCTACTTAGCAATGTGTATGGAATCTGAACCCTTATAAGACCCCTCTCATTATCAATTTAAAGCACCCTTGTTCTCAAAAAGCATCAGGAAATGGAAACGGTCCTTGCCACACAGCTGAGGGTCCTGGACTTTGGGCGAGGCCTGACAGAATGAGACACCAAGATACCGGTCCGACAGGTCACTGGAAAGAAGTGAAAAGGTATTTGTAGCAACATCGGGCCCTGGATTACTTCTGTCACCTGGGTGACAGCTCTGGGCTGCCGCGAAGTCGTGCATGGGCTGGGACTGGAATGCTCGTTTCAGGTCTTTCCCATAGGCCAGGTGGAAGGCTCCTTGGCTCTCTTTAAGGCCCTGCAGTTCACTGTTCATCCCTCTTTTCCAAACCCATTCTCGTGGTTGAGAAACAGAGGCCATCTTGGGAAGGTAACCTGGGTCCTCCTTCCCTCCCTCCTTCCTCCGTTCTCAGAGGCGCATATCTCCTTTGTTCCCAGGCAGGGCGTCTGAACCTTCCCAGAGTCGGCCCTTCCCAGGCTTTCCAGTCTCTCTCCTCGTGGGCCTGCAAGCAGGGGCGTCTGCCCATGCTGCTCAGTCCACCCTTTTCTCCCTCTCCTCTGACTCCCCTTTGACTCACCACGATCCCTGTCCTGTAGCTCCATTGCCATTTCCATTTTCCCAGGAACCCCTCACTCTTTACCCTTGATCTCTTTGCAAAACTTGACCATGTTCCTTTGAGTTTCTCTTCCTTGTTAACCTCTGATGTCCTTAATGCTGTGCTCATTTTTTTCCCTTTTGTCTGGTTAATACATACTGATTAAGGGTTTGTATCAGGTCTTCTTTTAGACTCTAGAAACAACGGGGAACAAGAATTGTATGGCCTCTACCCTCATGGGCTTCCATTGACCACAGCTGAACCCCAAGATGCAGGATGGTGCCCCTGCTCCCTTGGGACTACTCACTCATGGAGCCTTATGCTCCCAGCTCTCACCTTTCTGCTGATGACTTGCTGGCCTTTATTCCTTCTTTCCATATCACCAGTCCCACATCTGCCACTGCTACTGTCGTGTGATTCCCACTTGAAATGCCCATCTCCCCTCCCCACATTGCCCTGCCCCCACAGCCTTTTCTTCCCTTCTACATCCTATTCATTTTATGCCTGGCTCATTTCCAGCCTCGTGTGAATCCTTCTTAGGCCTGTGCTATCTCAACGTGGCCTTTTCTTCCTTCCTTCTAACCCATGACTTAGAGTCAGTGCCGTACACCAACCTTGGATGACTTTCAGCTATATCCTAAGTCATCCTGTCACTTCCCAAATATGTGTGTCCTGTTTCCCAAACCTGACTGCATTTATTCCCAAAAGTACCTCATATGTGTCCTAATCCTTTATTTTCTATAAAAAATATAACATGGGACTAAGGTCAAAGAAGATGCTAACTAATGGGTATCAGATAACTCCATGGACCAGGCTTTCTTAAGATTCACAGAAAGAGAGAAGAGTCATTGAACTGCATCAATAGCCTCTCTCTGAAACAAGTACTGGGCTGGCATTTTATGTTTTTTTTGTTTTATGCAATCTTTAACCAGCTCTCTGAGGGAGGGCCTGCTACCCCCATTTCATAGATAAAGAAACTGAGGCTCAGTGAGCTTCAGTGACTTGTTTCAGATCACGCAGCTGTTCAGAGAGAGCCTGAAATTTAAATCCAGACTGCATCCATACTTTCCCTGTGAAATCACATTGCCTAGAATTCCGGTGATCAACAAGCTTTTTTTTTTTTTTTTTTTTCGTGTCCGGCAACGGATTGCAACCCTCAGTGTCGCGCCCGTACCAGACCGGGACCTGCAACGGTATCGCACCCCTCGGTGTTGCGCCCGCACCTCGCTCAGCCAGTGAGCGGGAACCGGTCTGTATGTGGGATCCGAACCCTGGGCGGGAGCGCTGCTGCGCTCCCAAGCGGCGCACTGTAGCAGTGTGCCACCGGGCCGGCCCGATCAACAAACTTTTAATCTACACTCCTTGCTGTCAAGGAAGCAGCCTATGGAGGAATAAGGACAGTTTTGCTGTTTTATGGAAGCTCACTTTTCTAACTATTTCCAGGATAAGGACAGTCTCAGTACAGGCTTTTCAAGGTTGGGATTCCCAGGACACCCTTAGCTGAAGGTCCCAAACACAAGGCTGGGTCAGCCTTGGTCTGGCTGTTGGCACTTACACTCCTCTCTGAATTCTCCAACGAATCAAGTCCCTAAGGGGCCACTGTTGCCTTCAGATAAGGTACCTGGCCCTGGCGAAAAATTGAGCAGAAAGTATCCATATACTCCCTTTCCCTCCCCCTCCCATTATAGTTTCTCCTATTATTAACATCTTATCATTATTAACATTATTAACATGAGCCAGTATTGATACATTATTATCAACTAAAGATCATAGTTTACAGTAGGGTTCACTCATTGTGTTGGGCAGTTCTGTGGGTTTTGACAAAAGCATAATGTTATGTATCCACCATCACAGTATCATACAGAATAGTTTCACTGCCCTAAATATCCTCTGTGGTCCACCTGTCCACTGTCCCTCTACCCCCCAACCCCTGGCAGCCACTGATCTTTTTACTGTCTCTATAGTTTTGTCTTTTCCATGTCCTGTAGTTGGAATCACACAGTATGCAGCCTTTTCTGATTGCTTCTTTCACTAAGCAATATGCTTTTAAGGTTCCTCGTGTCTTTTTGTGGCTTGATAGCTTATTTCTTTTTATCACTGCATAATACTCCATTGTATGGATGTACCACTTTTTTTTATCCATTCACTTATTGCAGGACATTGTATTAATTTGCTAGGGATGCTGTAACAAAGTATCACAAGCTAGGTGGCTTTAAACAACAGAAATTTATTGTCTCACAGTCCAGGAGGCTAGAATTGTAAAATCAAGGTGTAGACAGGGTCATGTTCCCTCTGAAACCTGTACGGGAATCTTTCCTTGCCTCTTCTTAGCTTTTGGTTGGTGTTGCCGGCAATCTTGGCATTCCTTGCCTTGCAGCTACATCACTCCGATCCTCTGTCTTCATAGGGCTGTCTTCTTCTGAGAACTCCAGACGTCCTGGATTAGCGGCTCACCCAATTCCAATATGACCTCATCGTGATTTAACTAATTACATCTGCAGTGACCCTATTTCCAAATAAGTTGACATCCTAAGTCACTGGGAGTTAGGGTGTCAACATTTTTTTTTTTTTTTTTTGAGGACGACACAACTCAACCCATAGCCAGCTTGGTTGCTTCCTATTTTTGGCAGTTACAAATAAAGCTGCATAAACATTCATGGGCAGCTTTTTCTGTGGACATAAGTTTTTAGCTCATTTGCATAAATACCTAGGTGCACAATTGCTGTATTATATGGTAAGAACATGTCTAACTTTGTAAGAAACTGCCAGACTGTCTTCCAAAGTGGCTAGAGGTTCTTCTCCTTTCATATTAGACTGGTCAGCTCCTGCCCAAGGATCTCCTGGCACTTGCAGGTTCATGTCCCTTCTTGATACTCTTTCTGAAGTGTGTGTTATATGTATATATATGTGACCATATAAATCTTTCTCTCTTCTACTCTATACTGTACCAGCAGCAACTGTTGTTAATTTTTACTGGATATTCATAGAATAATAGCGAGCATACTTCACTTCCAACTTGTCATTGGTCAAAGGCCAGCTGCCATGTGCTCATGCCTTCACAGCATGTCAAACCCAGCTCATTGGACTGATTCTCCATGGTGCCAATCTCGAGCCCCCACTTGCCCTTACCTTTTCAGGCATCTTTTTCCTTTCTGCTTTCCCTGAAGTCATGCTAATGCTTTCTCTCTTTGCATGTGTCACTCTCAAGTGGGCTCCCACGGCGATCCCATTTTTCCATGTGAGTCTCCACACTTTGAACTGTAGGTGTTTAACCTTCAACCCCTCCTGGCTGGCCACCCCTTCCTACCCCTTCCCTAAATTTGTCACACATCCTCCCCAGCTGCCCTCGTAGCTCTGTCCTGGGGTCTTCTTAGCCTGTCATTCTCATCAAATTGTCAAAATACCATGTCTGTTTGTTCCCTCTAACCTCCTTTTCTCCTCTCTTCTTTTAGTCAATCAACAAACATCCATTGAGCCCTTGTTGAGTGCCAGACCCTCTCTAGAAGGCTCTGGGGATGGAGTGGAGAACCCACCCCTCCTCACACCTCTTTATCTGCCACGCAACCGTTTGGAGGTCCTGGCCTCACTCTCTTTCCCCAGGGCAACTGCTTCACATTTCTCTCCAACACATCAGTCCATGAGGGAAGAACATCCACACAGATAACCAAAGCTAGAACTGCTAGGTCTGTGGACTCTGTCTTTTTAGCTGAGAGCACTGGTCCTTTGTCAGGGGTGAGTGAGTGGCTTGTTTCCTCCTTCTCTTCTGCACCAATTAGCCATGAAGCTTGCCTTTTCTGGAAGAGGAACTGCTGAGGCCAGTTTCCCAGCTGTGGTGGGGAGCACCGAGCCTGTGTGTGTAATGCAGTATTAATAGTGCATCGGCATGATATAGATTTCTGTCACCTTCTATACTAACAAACATCGCTTAGCTCAGGGTAATGATGGGTGTTTATTCCCAGCCACTTAGCTCAGCATAATGGACTTGCACATGAAATATGGAAAATGGGCTCCTTTGTCTGGGAGGCCAGGGTCCCTCCTGGAACCAGTGGCAGAGGCACCAGCAGCAGCTGCTGCTACTGTAGAATAAGGCTTTCTAGGTTTTTCTCCAGCAGAAGTCCTGGGTAGATTTGCCTGGTGGAAAAAAAAGATCTGGTTGCAGGGCGGACTGGGAGCTCCTCCTTGGGGTGTATAGCTGAGAAGGGGAGGCTGGCATACTGGGGGCTGCCATTTGCTTCCTGTGGTTGAATTAGGAGACAGGCTTGGCTAGAGTGATATGGGAAAGAAATAGGACCGATGTGGCAGTGCGGGATGCTGATGGGTCCCCTCCTTTATTCTGCAGGTTGGAATGAGATAGTTTCCCTTAGGGGAATCATGGGCTGAATCTTGGTGAAGGTAGTAGTGACATATAGCTTTAGCCTTTTGGGGTATCTGCAGGCCCTGCTTGCAAGGTGGTGACTCACAGAACATATTAAATGAATATAAATTAGTGTTGTCTCCCTCCGATTTCTCTTCTATCCTATTTTCAGATCCAATTAGAGTAAGTAGCAAACTCCTAAGAATCCCATGATGCTAGGTTTGGTAAGCCCAAGGTCTCGAGAGGGAAGGATTGCCCTGAACATATTACCAGTTTTATTTCCTTCTAGGAAGAGCTGGATAATGCCAGGATGGGATATCTTGGGAGACAAGGGAGTAAGTCTTGGGAGCCAAGTCCTGGGCCCACAAGCTTGAGCTCAAATATACTTATGACCTTGTCCCAAGGCTCTCAGCCTCTAGAGATTAACATCTGCTGGACAGTGACTCCTGAGTCCCCCAGATGTTGGCACAATCCAAGTGTGGCACTTTGCCATTTTTACCCATCCCAGGAAACAAAAAATTAAATGCTGCCATTTCCCCTAAATCATCTGAAAAGCTGAGACATTCCTGAGCATGCACTTTGGAGCCGTAACCGACTAGTTCAAAGGGGCAGACTCAAGTTCATCTCCCTGGGCCAAGACAACCTGCCTTCCTGTTGATTATCGTGACCTCATCTACTCTGCTTCACTGCCATAATCACATACTCAAAGTTAGTAGCTGCATGCAGTCATGCTAATTAAGTAATTAGGTATCATTAAGCTGACTGTAAATACTTGGTAATTGGCTAAAAAAAAGTTCTTGGGGTTTAAACGTGTGTTTCATGGTAGAGGAGGTGAAGAATAATCAGACCCCCCTCCACCCTGAAGTAATGTCATTACATGGTGGGATGTGAGCCCAGAAGAAGTCGCACCCAAGAGCCAAAAGGGAGTAAGACATGGAGTGGGTCCTTTGTTTCCTGCGCAGAGTCCCAGAAGCAGAAGGACCACTTGTCTTCCAGCATGTCTTATCTTCAAGGAGTGGGAGGACTAACTCCTCTCCAGAGATCCTCTCTAGCTCAAGATTTCCTGGAGATAAGTTTACTTTTTTCTTCTTCAACTAGATTCAGGCGTCCAATCTGTATTGGGGTTTAAAGGGTAATAATTCTGAACCAGCTGAGAAATACACTCAGAGGGCAGATAGGAATCAAAAGATGGGCTTTATTGCTGGGCTGAAGAAGGTTGCATGGACTTAAAGCAAAAATGAATTTCTTGATGCCTCTCCTAAGTCTTGAACTTGGGATGCAAAGAAAAATGTTGGGTCTGCTGAGCAGGTATTGTCCATCCAGTTGCATGGAGGGTCATGATCTGCTTCACCTTTTCCAAGTCAGAGAGCTTAGGAGCCCCCCAGGAAGACCACACTCACAGGGAGAGTCTCCCTTTCCTTCAGGAACCCTGCCCAGAACAGAAATGTGATATCTCACCCATCAGATAAATCACTCTCTTCTCACAGAGAGGAGCCAGAACACATATTGAAGGAAGGATGGAGGTTCCTGTGTCTCCAAAGAGACAGAAATTCACATAGGGAATTAGGGGCAGAGGTTAAAAAGCAGAAAGAGGGAAAAAAATCCCCGCAACTTTAAGACAGCAGGGGATTCCTGTTGTTAGTGGTGGTCCCAATTAGTATTCTTTTCCAGAAGCACTTTTCTAGGAGAATATGAGCATCATTTTCATTTTTGTGTGCCAGGATGAACATGAGTCACACTCCTGATGGGAGATGTGTCAAAGAGGCCAGAGGTCGCATTCCCCTTGTGCTATATTTTTGATTGTAAATAACTAGAAAACAAAGCTATGCCCACCCTTTAGCCAAGAAGCTGAGTCCAACTGTCCTTCCAAAAAATTTCCCAAATCATGGTCTAAAGGATGCTAGTAGGCATTTCTAAAAGAAAAAAATTCAATGGCCAAACAAGTTTGGGAAAACCTGGATTAAATAAGTTTCTTACTGTGGGATTCTGAGAGCCTCCAATGCTGAAGATCATTGTGATTTTTCAAGAAGGACCTTGGACCTTGGGTCTGCAGCATTTTCCAAATTCACTGAGGCATTAAACCTACCTTGAAGAATACTTGTTAGCATCTCTGTGGACACAGATGTGCAGTGGATCACATTCTGGGCTGGGCTGGGGGTTCAGGGTTTTGTTGTTGCCTCCCTCACAGATGTGGTAACTGACTCTGAGGGTGCCCAGATGGTCCTGAAGCTGTTTGGCACAGACACTGTCACATTTCTTCCCAAGCCTCTGGGAGGGACAGGAAGTGGTTGCATTCCACAGGAATACCCAGAGTTGGGATGGTGGCATTCTTCAGGATTTCTGGCAGAGCACTAAGTGCCCTTCATTCAAAGGGATCAGGGCTCTTTGCCTGTTGTTCTCTTCCAAGAAGCTCTTGCAGGTGCTTCTAACACTTCCTAAACCCACAGATCTGGAGATGCTGGTTGTGGCCAAATTTTCACTGCATTCTTTGTTTCCCAGCCGATTCGCCACTCAGAATTGGAATCTTAAGGAGCTACTCCTAAGCAGAAATGCACAATCTAAGATGCAAGCTGCCTTCTCAAAGCTACTGTTTTCAAACCATTGTATGGAAAGTGGAAGCACCTCTTTATTTCGAGAAGGGAGCATAATGCTTTTGGCGTGGGGTGGGCCAGGGCGGGGTCTAGCAGCTAAGAGAGTGAAATAACTCTTGGTTATATCAGATCCTTTTTCATTGGAAAAGAAAATGACATGAGTGTGGGTGGTCCTAGACCCTGGTCCTAGCCCACCAACTCAGCCACTGCATGACTGTGGGCAAGGCATCTGCCTTCTCTAAATTGGAGATAAGGAAAGGTGACCACATTAGCTGGTACTTTTTAGTTGAAGTGGTATGAGAATTTGAAAATACTCTGTAAACTTGCGTGAGTGGCATATACATGATCATCCTTGCCTTGACAACAGTATTTTTATAATTATCATTACAATTTCTGTTATACGTATGTTGGGGGAAACCAGCTTGATGGTACCAAAAAATATATATGCTTTCAAGGTTTGGAATTTCTGAAATGATAAGAATCCCCTTCAGTGACTTCTTTCTCCCAACTCTAAGAAATAGCATTTGATCACCCAGCTCCACAGCCACAAAGATGCTGTTAGGAGTCAGGACTGTAATATGTTGGTTGTCAGGAAATGATCGATGTAGATGATCAGAGGGCTCAGGCCAATTGCCTTTTGGGTTAATGAGACTGGAAAGCTTTGAGCTCAACTAGAAGATGGCAGAGAGATTCACAGTGGGATTCTTTGATTTTTGTTTTACCTTCTGCTTTGCCAGCAAATGTTATTTTGTTGAAACAAAGCTCCCCTGCTCCCCCGTATACCTGCTCGTGTGCGTTACGTTGAGTTCTCATATGTGTATGCCCGTGTGGTACCCGCCATAGTCAGGGCTTCAATGCCTGTCTGCTCACGTGACTTCCCTTCTGCTTGCTCGTATACATGGTACACAGCCAATTCGTTCTTTCTCAGCAAACTAATGCACGGGGTCTTCAGACACAAATGTACATGTGTCTGAGTCTTGCTCATATTTGTGCACATCTTACATTTTGGACACTGATTATATCAGTTAAAGTCCTTTGGGCTGAAAGTACTAGACGATCCTGACCCACTGGGCTTAAACCGGAAGGAAATTGGTCATCACATAACTCAGTTAAACAGGTAGGGAAGGCTCCTGATGAAGCACATTAAGACTCTGGCTCTGCTTTTTTGGGATTCTCTTGCCTCTGCCTTTCAGTGTTTTGCTTTCCTGCCAGGCTGACTTCCCTCATGGTTACAACATGGTTGTAGCAGCTCCAGGTATCACAAGCAAACTCATGGACCAGGGGCAACCTAGGATTGTCTCTTTTTATGAGTTGATTGAAATTGAGAAAACCCAAGGCCCCCAGCAGTCTTTTTCTCCTGTCTCATTGGCCAGAATTATATATTTCTAAACCAATCACTCATAAGAGGAACGGAATTACCACCAGCACTTTAAGCTCCTCACAATTCTCCCTTAGGGCTGGGGATGGAGCTCATTTCCCCTGAGGCATATGGCTGCTTGGAGGGGAGTGAAGACCTCCAAAGAATCAGGGTTCTGTTAGCAAGAAAGGAGAAACAGCTGTCAGAAGTGACATGCCTGCAACCCCAAATCTCCTTGAGGAGTAAGACACGTGCTCACCCAGTCTGTCAGTCTTGCAAATACTATTGTCCTGCTCCTAGAAGGAATAAGCAGGGGTCTCTTGGGGTGAAGATAGTAGAAGGAAGATGAGAACATTGATCCCATGTAAATTTTATTCCTCGTGTCTCTACTCCTAGGGAGAGCAAGCTGTAACTTGTGGTTGTCATCATTGCTGTCCTGGTCTGGGAAACTGTCCTGCTAATTTTCAAGGCTATGCTTGTATGCCTGGGCAAAGGAAAATTTCTCCATGTGGTTTTGGATGGATCCGATTATCTTGCTTGAGCAAGTTATGTGAATTTGTGGGAGCTGCTGTGTGATCCTTTGAGAATGTAGTTTCTGGGAGTAGGTGGGAGCGGGGAGTGGGGTAAGAGGGGTAAGAGGGGGTCAGAAAGGGAGCAGTGAAGAGAAGAGAAATATATGTAACATTTACTGAATACCTACTAAGGGCCAGGCCCTGAACTTGAAGTATACTAAAATAATTATAACATCTTGCACTGCATAGTGCATACTATGTGTTGGGCACTGAAAACAATTTGAATATAATAAATCAATAAATTGTTAATCCTCACAAAAGCCATATAAGGCAGGTACAATTGCTTTCCCCATTGTGTAGATCCAGAAACTGAGGCATGGGGGGCGGTCAAGGTATTTGCTGTAGTGTCACAGCTAGGAAATGACAAAACTGATATGACAGAGCCCACCACTCTCCCTTCGTCTCGTACGGTCTTTCTCTCTACATTAAATCCGCCTGTAATATAAGTGTTGATCCCTACTTTACAGAGTAGGAGTTTTCTAGGGACTCCGGGAAGTGAGGGAATTTGGTTGAGGTCACTTCCTGGTCGGTGGTAGCACCAGGATTCTAACTCAGGGGTTGCCACGCATACCTCTTCTGCTGGCCTGGGCTGCCTCTGGTCACTGTCAGCTGACCTCACTCGCACCCCAACCTTCTGGGAGACTGAGGATGATCTTGGAGACTTTCAGACACATGCTAGCTTGGGTGACCCATGGTGCCCACCAGTGAGGCAGCAGCAGGCAGTTCCTTTCCAGCACTCTGTAGCTCCTATGTAGGCAGCTAGAGCTTCAGAGGCCTGGGAGGCCCGGGTCCAGCTAGGGACGGGCGTGGGAGGGGATGCAAGGGCTACTTCAGAAGGAGAAGAACAGACATCCTTGGAGCCAAGTTGGCCTCTTTCTTGGCCAACTCTCCTTTTATCCTGACTCTGGTGGCTGTGTAGCTTAATTTGTCACCCACATTGCAGCCGAGCCTCTCACCGGGCGTGTATTAGCATCTGTCCCCAGACCTAGGATTGCTGTGATGCGGCAGCTCTTCGCATTGCATTCTGCTGAGTCGGGCAGCCCTATGCCACTGGTAATGAAGAAGTGTTGGGGCTAAACTCCTAATGGCTCATTGATTGGTTGAATTATACTCAGTGTAATTCTGGAAATAGATTTTAAATATGTGCTTGGGGATTTGTGGGGATTTGTTACTTAGGAGCTTTAACTCAATCGTGGCTGGTTTGACAAAGACATCAACTCCGGGAGCCTATGCCTGGTCAGTGACGTTCATCTCAGAGAGCCCTCCCCAGATGGTGTGCCAGGTGGGGTGATCAGGTTTGGAATGGTCCTCCTCCCTCTTCGTACACATCGCTTGGCAGAGGTCTTGACAAGGTCAATGTGGCTGAACCAACCATTGCAAACCCCTCAATATTCCTATGCTGGAATGGGGATGCCATAAATTCTGGAGTCTCCTTTTTACTTCCGCTGAAGTTAAGGAGGGCAGACATTGCCCTCTTTCTAATTCCACACTTTCAGTTTTCCTGGAGCTGCCACTCAGGGGAGGAACCCAAGGGAAGCCTTCATGGAGGCCTTCCTTATCAGCCCATTGTTGTATTCCTGCATTGTCTTGTCTATTGGCATCCTTGGATCCCAGGACTAAAGGGGGAGCTGTATGAAGAGCTCCTGGTCTGGGGCTGGGCTTTTAGTGCCTGTGATTCTTTTGGTAAATGCCAAGTTAATTTGGACACAATAGAAACACTGATGAGGACCCTCTGTGAGAGAGAAACCTTCAGCATATAATATACAGGGACTTCCCAATACAACTAAAATTACCTGCCTTATATTTCTTTCCCTCTGTCTATCAGAGACCTAAAATGCTTCTCATTTGTGATGCAGGATGCATCAGAGACAAATGAGGGATGCCATAAGTGAGACTCCATGAGGCAAAATGAGAAGACACAGTGAAAACTGTGTTTCTAGGGGAAGTTAGTCAGGAGACTTTTTATATATTTTTTAGAGCTTCTATTCCCCATTTTAACCTCTGTCTGAAAGGCTATATCCCCCTTCCCTGGGGTAATTCATACCCAGCCAATCATTAGAAAGAACAGTATCCTCAAGGAAGGGAGGAAGTGAAAACAAAACCTGGAAGAAAAGGAAAAAATTACACTCTGCTCTAATAAAGAAATTACTGACATTCTACATTATGAACTGTATTAATTTTTAATGGCTGAGAAAGGAGTTGATTTATAATGCATTCTTCCTGGCTGCAGAGCCTGTCCCCAGCTAATAAATAAATGACAAGTCTCTTGTATTAAAAGTATCCGTCATTTTACATTGTTGGAATGTAAATGGTGAAAGTCACTGAATGAGAGGCCCCTGGGAGGGGACCTGCCCTGCTGTGCCCAGTTGGAGAAAGAGCTAGCCGTGGAGCTTGGCCTAGTTCTGAAACCGGAGTTCAGATCACTCCTGCCGCTTGGTTTCAGCAAAATAACCCAAATAGCTGCAACTCTTGCAGTCCAGGAGAAAGTTCATAGCAAAGGGCGATGAGCTGCTTAGGAAGAGTTTGTGATGCAAATTAAATTCCTGGTCCTCAAGCAAAATTGTCTCTGGCTTCTCCCCACATATCCTGACCAGGCATTGGGTTCCCAAGTGTTGCTGAAATTACATGTTCAGTAGTTCATTCATTGTTGATGGTGATTTATGACTTCCAACTCTGGTTTGCTTCTCTGTGCCTCTTAAGAAAACGAACAAAAAAACTTAATATTTGTTTCTGGTTCCAAAGTAATATATGCTCATTGTAGATATTTTAGGGAAAATACAAAAAAGTAAAGAGAAAAAAATAAAAATTACCCTAAATACCACCCCCTGTGATGGATGCATGAACATTTTGGTGCATGACCTTCCAGTCTTTTTTCTTTGCGTAGACACACACAAGCAAACAGCACACGCAGACACGCATAACCAGCATGTACATGTATATTGTACAAAAATGAGATCATATCCTGCGTACGGTTTTGTAATCTGAATTTATCCTTTAATGACATTTCATAGACCTTTGTTTCATGATGCAGCTATTTTTAATGGCTATGTGTGCATGGCTATGGCAGTATTCACATTGGTGCTTTTACAGAGCTGGCAACCAGTCAATCAAGATGCACTCCTTTGTTAGGTATCACAATGTCAACGCCAGCATAAACACAGTCCAGGAAAAAAATGAGTACAAAGGATGGTTTTTGCACAGAGCTAATTATGGAGTCACGACTGCGCTGCAGAGTCAATGCAATGAGGCTGAGAGATGAACAGAATGGCGTCGTCCCCACATGAGGGAGTCCACACTCCAGCTGGGGAGACAGGCCTGTGAACAGTTCCCCAGTGATACAAGCATAATGCTATACATGTCACAGAGACCCTGCAACTACAGGGTCGGGGGTGCTTAGAAAGCAATGGCTTGTTTAAATTAGGGGAGCAAAGGCTTGGGTGAAGTCTTCACAGAGGAGGGAGTGTTTTAGGTAAAAAACTGTGGAGCATTCGGATGTGCAGAGATGGAAAGGAATGACCTTCCAGGCCACCGTAGCAATAGGTGGAGTGGGGGGGGGCAGGGCTTTAGAGGGATAGGGTTGAAGGTCAGGGGTGACTAGAGAAGAACCCTTGGAGCAGAGGAAGCAGGTCCTTTTGATGTATTAAATAGTATAGCTAATTGAGACACTAATTATGAATTTATCTGTAGAATTTGCACTTATATAGTTCAAATCTTTGTTTACCATACTTGTTACTATTATCAATTTCTCAGAAGTAGGTAGTGACTTGAGAAGTAAAGAAGCCATCAGCATTCTAATAAAAAAGACAGAAACAAGTAGGTTATTCTTTCTGAATTTAGGGACGATTTCCAGCAGACATAGAAAGACCCCTGTTCCAGAAAGGAGAGAGATGAAACATTCACTGAATATACCTTTCAGCAAAAGGAACATTATTTAGAAAATGAGAGAGATTTAGCAATTGCTGCCAGCAGGTTCCACTCCCTCTGATTTATTTATATTGTCTTCATAGGCTTATAAAAATGGAAGTTTGCCTAGATTTTGAGACTAGCATTTCTATCCTTCCACATATGAATTTATTTCTTGATTTGTTGTGCATATTTCTAAACATAGATAAACCAATGCATTTTACTTTTGAAAGAAATATATGGAAGTCTCTGAGCTGGTGAGAAGGGGAATCAGAGACCATGTTCCCGTGAAGAACCTGCTCCCATGTTCAAGGAGCAAGGCAGGATCCAAGAAGCATTTATTCCTCAAGCACCTAAGAGAGTCTGTATTTTTGCCATGTTGGAAAGTGGCAACCCAAGATCAAGTCCTGGCTGGTCTTGGTTTTATAACCAGTCGGTTGCAATTGCAATATGATTGTTGCTTATATTTTTTTCCTTCAGGTCTTGGACCCAAAATTATTCCAGCAATAGGACTTGGCTGATGGCAAAGTATTTTCCTTTCTTGCTCTTTAATTCTCTTTCACTTAACTTCCTTATATGACATAGACATTTTTTAATCTGAAAAAGTTCTAAGAGATCCATTGAGACTTATCTCTTTGTTCTATAGATAAGGAAACAGGGCCAGAAGCATAGTTTAATGACATTCAGCCACATAAGTATTTGGAAGAAGGAACAGGATTGGGACTGAAGGCTATTGTCTCACGATGTTCCCCCCTTCTCCTGAACCTGTAAGTGGAAAAGCAATGTTTTTATTTCCCCCAAAGAAGTTGATTTTGTCTGGGCCATTTAATAAGGAATGTCTGACAGAAGTGAACCGTCTGACTCAGGTGTAGTAATTGCTGTAGAGATTGGTTTTAGTGTCTTTAGGGAGTTCTGCAGTTGAATCCAGAAGACATTCTTATCACGTACAGTTTGTTCCAACACTTCTACAAATTTTAAGAACCTCAAATATCACTGTTTCTCTTTGGAGTGACTCTTTGTTATTTTAGTAAACTTTCAAGGGACACTGCCGCTCTGTCCCCCTGGATTCCTGGTGAGATAGTGTTATTTTCTTAATATTTCCTCCAGCTTCTTGAAACCAGGTGCTGCTACAGAAATTCTTGCATGTAATCTGAAATGTCCTTTGTGCTTGATAGAGCCTTTTAGAAGAGTGTCTGGGTTCCTAATGGCATTACAAAGGAAGCAGACTTGCAGCGAGGCATCTATTTGATTTCCATGCTGCTTTTGAGTTACTTAATGCAGTCAGATCACAAAGGGAATTCATTTCTACTCTTCAACTTCCAAATGACTTCACATGATTTATAGTTGACAAACAGCACACTGGGACTCTTCTTCCATTTCAGTGTTTCTGTGGAAAATTGGTTGATGTGGCATCACCAAGCACATGGCTTCTTATCCTCAGGCATTTACTCAATCAACACTGGCTGATGGCCCAATATGGGCAGAGCCCTGTGCTAGGCAACGCGCCACGTCCTCACTCTACACCTCCATTACCTGGTTATACTCTGACCCAAGGGAAGATGGTATTAAGAATTTTAAACTATCTTACCAGTGTAGTTCCAAGCTTTTGAGAGTGGAATTTCAAAAGACCATCATTCTTATAAGGAAATGGTTCTCAAAGTGTGGTCTCCAGAACAGCAGCATCAGCAGCACCTGGAAACTTGTTAGAAACAAAATTTGGGGGATTCACTTTGGAGTCACTGAATCAGAAACCCTGGGCATGGGGCTTAATAATCTGTTCTAACAAGCGCTCTAGATGATGATTCTGATACCCATCCAAGTATGAGAAGCACTTGTGTAAGATATTGGTGGGGTTTTTCCCCCTGATCTAAAATATTTTAAGAAGTTGAGGGGTGTTTTAGTGCAATTACTGATAATGTTTTTTTAAATTTATTTATTCGGTAAACATTTATTGAGCATCTGCTAAGTTTTATGTACTATATTGGGTGCTGGGATTACAAATAAGCAAATAGGTCATTCTGATGTCATCGTTTTGATATGAATATGTAAAAATGCTTTTTGGGGAGTGATAATAATATAAACAAGAGACCCGAAGCCTCATTCTTACCCCTTATCCTCATCCCGCCTGTGATTTCTATGCTGTTTCTGGACCCCTCCAAATGGGGAATTTTGCCAAAGCTTGGGTCAGAGTGCCGTGAGAGTGAGAAACGGGTGTAAACAGGGTGTGGGTAGGGGTCAGGAATGGGACAAGGATGCTGGCACTGCATGTTACTTGAGAATAGTAAGGATGGAAGTGCAAAGGTTTGCATTTTAGGCTGTGTTCCTGTGTTTCCCCCACGTCCAAATTGCCACCTCTCAGCAGCCCTGGCGTAATGGCTGCATTGGAACATCTCGATCCACCCAGGAGCTCGTGGGTTTGTAGGTGATGTCGCAATGGCAGGATGGGGGCCAGAGCGCCAGATGTGGAATCATGCAAAGAACAATGCATACTTTCTCCTTCACACTCCCTGAAGCCATAGGGCATGGAGAGGTTGGGCTCTGCAGGCTGGACTTGCTGCTCTGTCTTCTCTTCAAGACTCTGTGCAGGACCTGCCTCATCAGGTCTTTCTGTGTAGTAAAGGAGGGAACATATCCAGGGGGCTTAGAACAGATTCTCCCATCTGGGATGTAATTATTAACTTCTAGCTATTACTGCTGTGATCACAGTCTGCCTAGTTACACTAAGAAAGAATTTCAAATGTCATGAGAACATTTTCTGTGCTACTAGATCACCCTGGGAGGTATCTGGTCATGTAGATTTGTTTTGACATCATTTATAAATTGCACTTTCCACTCTACAGAGTAATGTGTGGTGGGAGGTGTGTCCCCATGTAGAAGCCAGTGTCACATTATGCTGACGTAGTTCAGTGACTGGCTGCTACGCATGCTGCTGGGGTGTGTATATTTTTAGCTCTTAGGAATTAACCACCAGCCATGACCCAACGCCGAAACTCTGCTTCATTGCCAAGGTCAGGGAGGTGATTCTGCCAGAAAATGTCAGATTAGTAAGAATTTAATTATGGTTTCCAAATATTCTGAAAATGTACAAATACAGGAAATGCCCCTTAATGTATCGAATTTAGACACATCTAACCTCTTTCTGCTCCATATGGAAATGTGCATATTTTGTAAATCTTTCATAGACTTATAAGTAAAGTCACAATCTAATTTGTTCCCAGCTAAACTTTCTCAAATCCTCTCCATTTTGATTTTTTTAAAGCAAGCTGATGACTGGGCTTTTTGTTGGTGAGTGCTTACCAATGAGTAGGAATTATAGGCAGTAAGAGGCGAGAGACAGACCAGGCAGAGGGGACAGCGAATGCACCGGTGTGGAGCTGTGCTCTGGGAGAATCAGTAGTTCTGGATGAGTGCAGTGGAAGGCTCGTGGGCAGGAGCCAGTTACAACGTTCTCTGTGTCCCACTGGTTCATTCCAAACCATTAAGCTAATATTGGAGAATAGAATATCCCCCAACAAGCTGTGGATCAGAAAGGAACAAAAAGAATATTTTCCAAAAAAGATTAACTTTTTTCCCCTTCATGGTTAGTGTAAGGGTAGCAGTGTTGTGTGATGGTGAGAACTCTGAATTGAAAACCTGCAAGCCAGATCCAGGAAAATGCTATTAAACCATGGTGTGGTCTCAGGTGAGCGGTTTAGACACACTGAGATGTGTCTGTGAATGGTGCAGTTAGACCTCTTATTTCACAGGTTATTTCTTATGCAACATTTCTTTGCTATTTTGTGTGAGTGTGTGTGTGTGTGTGTGTGTGTGTGTAAATTCCAGCAAGGTTGGAGGTAAAAATACATTTTATTCTTACATTTGTCAGTTCTGTTATTGGACCTTAAGTGGACAAAAATATTATGTGTATTTTTAAAAATAGAATTTTCCTTATTCAATAGGTTTATTACGTGACTGTTTGGAATAAAATCTGTTAGTAATATATAAATATCTTCAACATATTATTTACTATTTATAAAAACAGATATAGTTTTATTCTCATTCTCTTCTTTTTGTTCAGGAAAAATACTAGAAAGCTTGGAAAAAGAACTACCAACTTATTTTACATAAATGTTTATCCTTTCCCCAGGATATCCATACCTTAAATCATCACAGAGGTGGTGGTATGAGCCTTGAGAATGAATCAACATGGAATGAAAAAGCACAGGGAAGAGCGGAAGTTCCAAACCAGAGTTCTGGGCCAGGACCCAGACGGAGGGGATGTAGGAAAGGGCTAGGACATCACAGGTGGAAAGAGCTTGCAAAAGAAGTGTGGTGTCCAAGGCAGGAGGAGTCAACAGAGACTGGGCCACCAGATTTTGTGAGGAGCTTGGACTTGGAGGCCTGGACCAGAGGGGTGAGGCTGATTCCCAGATTGCTAGGATCAAGAGGGGACTGCTCGGGGGGAAGCAGCCAGAGACCAGATGAAATGACAAGCAGGTTGCATAGCCTTTGCCTTCTGGATTTGAAGGAAATTTGGGGCCAAGTTTCATGCCTGATCATTTGAAAAAGATTTCTTCTGCTTTCTACATCATGTATTTAGGCTTGGATAGGTTTGGTGAATGTGAGGACAAAGAAATCCATAATATGGTTTGGAAGGAAAAGAATTTTATGGTGTGTTCTTTTCTGACTAGATCGTGGAGGCTCTGAGGATAGGAACAAAGGTGCCTCATATAACACTGGTGGGGAGTCATGTGTCCCAGTGGAAAAATCCGCACTTGAATTCTAACCCCAGCTCGAGCACTTACAAGCTGTGAATCCTTAAGTAAGTCACGTCACTTCTCATCTGCAGAAGAGCATCTTGCAGCATTCCTGTGGGTAGAGGCTGCAAATCAGCAGCACGAGGCTGCATTCAGCCCACAGTGGTGTGTTTGGCCTACGAAGAGCATACTACTTTTTTGAATTGGTTGCTAACAGGTAAAACTTGGGGAACTTCATGTACAGACTCTGCCTTTCCAGTTTCTCTTGAAACATGGAAGGATTTGGCAACACTGATTTGCATTCCTGTATGGCAACTATTATTAACTGGAACCTCGAGGCAGCAGCCCTCTTTAGACAGCGTGCTTTCTCCCTTTGCCAGAGTCCCCTTCACTCCCTATTGTCTTACACTTGACTCCTCCACCTCATTTACATGGCTCACCTGGCTTTTGTGGCCTTTTTAGTTTGTGACTCTCTCTCTCTCTCTTTTTTTTGAATAAGGAATAAAGGAAATATGTGCACTGTGCTCTTATATAATAATGGCTTCATAAATTAAATGTTAGCTAATGTCATCATTATCATCATCATCATCATCATTGACAAAATTATCCTTATATATATATTTTTTTTCCTTTTTGTCTTTTTTTACTGACCGGCAACGGGATCGCAACCCTCGGTGTCGCACCCGCACCGCGCTCAGCCAGTGAGCGGGAACGGGTCTCTACATGGGACCCGAACCCTCGGCGGGAGCGCCGCCGCACTCCCAAGCGGCGCACTCTCCAATGCGCCACCGGGCCGGCCCATCCTTATATTTTTAACCAAGTGGGAATTAAAGTCTTTGACTATGCCATTGAGGCTAGGTATTTCCCAGACCTATTAAGCCAGAAGCCTCAAAACTATGTGCACAATGACAACAGCTGTCTTCCTGCCCAGCTGACCTCTTCGGTCTCGTCTCATGAGGCAGACAGAAAACAAAACCAGGAGTCTCCTTTCTTTAGCCGAGAGTCGACATCCCCCTCCTTTAGTCTCATTTTGTTTCTTCTCTGGGCTCAAGAGTGTGGCTGGTCTGTGTCGAGTGGGACATCCGAGCTACTGCGAATGGAAAGAGAATCTTCCAGCAGGGATAGTGAGGGGAGGTGGTGCTTCTGGAGGTGGGTCCTACTTATTCTGTTTCCCAGTAGTGGCTAAGATAATATTTCGGTAATTGATATGACTTTATGAATAATGGAGCAGGGATCAAAGGGATTGCGGCCTCTGTTTAGTATGAAGACTTGCCAGGAGTAGAGCGCCAGGTGCTTCTCTTCGTAACGCCACTGCCACCAGAAACCGTGAGTGCTGGAAGACTGGGACGGAGAACAGGAAACGGGCTTACCTGCTGGAGTCATACAATTTAAAATGTGAAGTGCTTAATGTGATCCTCATTCCATGGATACAAAATATGTGTCCTCAAACATCTGCACTGGAATCATCTGGGAGCTTTCAGAAACTACTGCTTCCTAGACCCCACCCCAGAGATCCTGGTACGTTGTCTGAGTGTGGGGCCTGCCAGCTTCACACGGGGTTCAGATGTAAAAGCGAGCTTGGTAACTACTGATTTCATCCAATCTTGTTGCTTTACAGATGAGGAAACTGAAGCCCCGAGTGGTTAAGACACTTGCCCCAAGAGATCCAATGACTGGGTGGCGTGGTGGCATTGGTAGAATTAGATCCAGGTTCCCTACTTTACTTGTTTGCTTAAATTTACCTCCTAACATCCCACATGTGGGACTTCTCCCAGAACCACCTCTCTTCCTCTCTTGGCTTCTGGAAGTATATTTCCTCTTTGTTAGCCTCAGGATTCTGCCCTTTTTCTTCTCCTGAATAGTCCCAACCCCAATTAATTTTAGTTTCTTTCCTTCAGGGGAAACTTTCCTTCTGAACAGGAACCTCTTTCTTGTATATGAAAATATTTTGGTTCCCTTGGATTTCTGTATCTCAAGAGAGATGTGGCCCAGTCACCCTAGTACATAATTCCTTGGCAAATCTTCTCCTTCCATGATTTTGGGAAGCTGCAGTCATAAAGAAACATTTGCCTGTTAACAGAGGACTCCTGGAAAAGCAGCATCATAGGACAGAAGGAAATTTAGGTGTCCTATTCATCTACCCATTTTACGGGTGAAGTCACAGAGGCATAGAGAGATCAAATGGATTGCCCAGGAAGCACAACTGGTTTGTGTGTGGAAGATAGGAAGAATTAGGATGTATGTCTTCAGATTGTCCAATCTTTGCGTTGATTCAATGAGGGTATCTCTAATGGCAGAACTTCACGTATCTGGAAACAGGCTGAAGGTAGGAGATGAAATAGGTTTCCCAAATGCAAGCCTTCTCTTGTTTTCCAATAAGTCCAACTTAGAAAATCTTAGGGTTGGAGAAGATTCAGAGATCCTTCTGTGCATGAATTTCCTTTACATCCTTTGTAGGTGGTCATCCAATTCCAGTTTATTCTTCTATTGACTGAAAGCTCGCTCTTACCAGAATGGCCCAGCTCATTTTTAAGTGGTTCTTATAGAGATAAAGGTTGTCCTATCTTGGCCCAAGAATCAGTCTCTTGGGGACCCACTCCTGGGTCCTAATTGTTCTGCCTGGGGCCACTCAGCAAATGTTGCACTGGGAGCAGGACACAGCCTTTGACACTGGCAGACTTGGGTTGTAGTTCCGCTTTGCCAACTACCTGTTGTGTGTTCTGGATTGGCCACTTCAGCTTTTCTAGCCTTGCTTCCTTGTCTGTAAAATGAGAACAATATGATGCCTGTATTGCCCTGTTTCTGTTGCTTATAACAAAATACATGGAATTGGGTAATTTGTAAGAAAATGAAATTTATTGCTTACTGTTTTGGAGGCTGGCAAGTCCAAAGTTCAGAGAACATATCTGGTGAGGGTCTTCTTTGGTGGTGGCTTTACAGCAATGTACATGTCTCACATGGCAGAAAATGGTGGAGCAGAGAGAGAGAGAGACTACCTCTCAAGTGCTCTTCTTTTAAAGCTCTCAGAAATGCCCCTGACCACAATTATTAATCCATTCAGTACTTCATGGTCCTACAATCTAATCTCTTCAAGGCTCCACCTTTCAATTACCATAATAGGATTTCCCACCCTCAGCAGTTACAGTGGGAATTAAGCTTCTAATAGATGGACTTTGGGGGACATAATTCAATCAATCCACAGCAATGCCCATGTTGGAGAGTTATGAATATAATGCAGGCTATTCCGTACATTGTACCAAGAGCACGTCCTAGCACAAGGCTGGCCTTGGCTCATGCTAGTCCCATTTTGGAGGCCTGAGGTCATGTCTCTCCTCATCTTTGGTCTTCTTTTTTTTCTTTTTCTTTTTTTATTGTTTGCAGCTTTTTTTTTTTTTTAAATTTTTATTTTGTCAATATACAATGTAGTTAGTTATTGTGTCCCATCACCAAAACCT